>NC_064816.1:75348220-75398859 GCF_023721935.1 Panthera uncia
TCGTCTTCTTCGTCTTCTTCGTCTTCTTCGTCTTCTTCGTCTTCTTCTTCTTTTCTTCTTCTTCTTCTTCTTCTTGATGTTTATTTATTTATTTTGAGAAAGAGAAAGAGAGAGAGTACAAGTGGGGGAGGTACAGAGACAGAGAATCCCAAGCAGGCTCCACATCAGCAGCTCAGAGCCTGATGCAGGGCTCGAACTCATAAACCATGAGATCATGATCTGAGACGAAAACAAGAGTTGGACATTTAACTGAGCCACCCAGGCGCCCTGACTTATTTCTTCTTTTACTTAACAGTCTCTTTTGATGAGTAGAAATTTTTAACTTTGATGAAGTCCATTTTTACATTTTTTTCCCTTTTATGACTATTTGGAAAAACTTAAAATAAAAAATACCCATGCCTGGGCCCTGCCCCAGAGATTTGGTTCAACTGGTCTGTGTTGGGGCCAAGCATTGGTGCTTTTTTTTTTTACGTTTATTTTTATTTATTTTGTGGGAGAGAGAGAGTGCGTGGGGGAGGGGCAGAAAGAGAAGGAGACAGAATCCCAAGTAGGCTCCGTGCTGTCAGTGCAGAGCCCAATGCAGGGCTCGAACCCATGAACCAATGAGATCGTGGCCTGAGGTGAAATCAAGATTTGGACGCCTAACCAACTGAGCCACCCAGGTGCCCCAGGCATCCCAGGAATTGGTATTTTTAAAGGTTGCTTGAATCCTTCCAACGTGCAACCAGGGTTGACAACCCCAGCACTAAGAGGAAATTTGACTTGAAATATAGAGAGCTCTAAAAAATGAAATTCTAGAAGTATAACAAGGCATAATCCAAATGAACTTTGAGGAGGCACCCAAAAACACCTCTGTGTCAGCATGGGGGCCCTTTCGATGAGGGGGTTGGGAGAGGAACACAGAGCAGGGCAGAAGACAGTGGTGATGCTCGTGCAGCTCCGGCCTCAGGCCTGGGAAACACTCAGAGAACAAAACATGGACCTCAAAAAATTGTGTCTGGGACAAGAAAACGAACAAGAGGGCAAGGGCTCAGAGTGGATGAGGACCTTACCCTGCTGTGGTGGAACTGCTGTCCCTGCCATCTAGAAACAGAATCTACAGCCCCAGGAAAACAGAACACGGATGGTTAGGAGGGAACAGGAGCTGAAGAGAATGGGGATGTGGAGAGGGAGCCCCAAGTAGCTCTGATAGAGTCACGGTCTTCGGGCCCCATGAGTTACAGTCTGGGGAACTGGGAGACCTCTCAGAGGTAATTGAGGAATCATGCTGTGATCTCTGAAAATCATGGACTAAGGGAGCAGTGACAGAAAACCCAAGAGGAGAAAATGCTCCCCGTTTCAGAATGAGGGCTGTCAGAGACTGTCAGTTCATGGCAGTGTCCAGCATCCACCCCCAGGATGTGCCCTTGAACCCCGGGAAGCCCCGGGCAGCTGTCCGGGAAGCCCGAACTCACCCTGCCCACAGTAAAGCAGGTTTGACTACAAATGCGGTTGACAAGGCTCTCCTCACTGGGATGAATCTTATGAGCATGGGCCTTGACCTAGCCCTGCCCCACTACACTTTTAGCTTCTCTTATAGGTATAATGATCCTATTATGAATTATTTGCATTTATTGAGTACCTATCATATGCTAGGCTAGTGTTTCTCAAATTCTAAATTCTTGAGTCCTCAAGAATACACATTCAGCCCAGACAGAGATCCCAGGATCCCTGTTTGAAAAGCACTGAGTTGAGAATAAGAGGTAGTGAATGGAGAGCGGGGAGCCTGGGTGGCTCAGTTGGGTAAGTGTCTGACTCTTAGTTTCAGCTCAGGTCATGATCTCATGGCTTCATGGGTTCAAGCCCCGCATGGGGCTCTGTGCTGGCAGCACGGAGCCTGCTTGGGATTCTCCCTCTCTCCCTCTCTCTCTGTCTCTCCCCCACTCATGCTGTCTCCGTCTCTCTCAAAATAAATGAATAAACTTAAAAAAAAGAACTGGAGGCTGCATAAATAAACTGTGGTACCCCCGGACAGCAGAATATTATTCAGCACTGAAATGAAATGAGCTATCAAGACACACACACACACACACACACACACACACACACACACACAAAAATAGAGGAATCTTAAATGCATGTTACTAAGTAAAAGAGGCCGGTCTGAAAAGGCTAGATACTCTATGATTCCAACTACACGACATTCTGGAAAAGGCAAAACTATAGAGATTGTAAAAAGATCAGTGGTTGGCAGACGCAGGGTGGGGAAAGGAGGGATGAAGAGGAAGAGCACAGTGGATTTTTAGGGGAGTGTAGTTACTCTGTATGATACTTCAGAGGTGGATACATGTCACTGAACATTTGTCTGAACCCACAGAATGTCCCCAAGAGTGAGCCCCAGTGTAAGCTAGGGACCTTGGATGATAGTGATGTCAGTGTAGGCCCACCAACGGTAACAAAGGTACCGCCCTGGTGGAGGGGGTGTTGACAGTGGGGAAAGGTGTGCACATGTGGTGGATGGGGTATATAGAAACTCTTATTTTTTGCTCAATTTTGCCATGAGCCTAAAAGTCCTCTAACAACCGAAGTCTATGTTTAAAAAATAACAACAGGGAATAAAAGTTTTGTAGAGAACATCTGGACTCCTGAAAGTACAGCTGTGAACCCAGTTGAAGAGATAGTGTATAAGGGGCTTCATAAGCGTTATTCCTAATTCTTACAATCACCAGCAGCATGCATGTTATTCTTCTAATTTTAGAGATGATTTAACTGGGACAGATTTAAGTAAGTTGACCCAAATCACGTTGCTGGTATCTGGCAGGACAGGATTAAACTTGAGTCTTCCATAGAAATGAAAAATCCACTCTCTGGACCATGGCACCCCCCTGTCTCCCCCTGCCGCCTTGACTTACCTTCCCGGCTTCAGCTCCCTCTCAGACCCTTCTCAGCCTACCTGTGTTTGCATGCTTCTTCCTTCATCCCAACCGTGTTGCTGCCAGGACCCCTGATCTGCCCTCAGTCCAGTCCTCAGTCTTAATTCCCAATCCTGCCGACCAAATGCTCGCCAACTTCATTCGAAGCTTGCCAGCCCCTTAACCAGCACCTCTCCTACCTCCAACTTGGATTCTACACTTACTCTCACCTGTATGCCCAGCCAATGCCTCTCGCAGCCCAGCCCCACAGCAGGAATCAGGGCCCGGTCCTGGTTCGAGGCACAGTCATAGATCCAAGGCACAGATTGAGCCATGGAATGGCAGGACTCCAGCTTAACTAATGGGACCAGGTCTCCATCACTTTCAAGAAGTGATGTTGTCATAATATCCAATATCAGTTATGGACTAACGTTGGATACCATCTATGAATCTGAGGTGCTTTGCTTTGTGAAGAAGCTTATATTCATTTCCATCTGTCTCTGATGCCTTTTGGAATAAATGGCTATAATGTCAATATCTTGAGTGGTAGCTCTTAAGGAACAGGAGAGGGACAACAGTCATCAGCTGCCTTGCAAAGTAAAAAAAAAAATGTGAGCCCTATTTTGGCATTATTATAAAAAACAACCATCCATGAATTACAGCATCAACAACGCCTGTATCATGACCTCTTCTCTTTCCTAAGACAAGGCAGCAGATGGTCCATACTTGTCCGGGAGCCAGTTTCAATAATGTTTATTCTATTTGTCCAAGATGGGTAGCAAATATCTGTTACCTGTTTAAATACCGTTTGGAATTTTGGAGAGCACATACCTATAATATGATGTTTCAACTTTTTAATGAGTTCATTTTAAGTATAATTGCCATTCTAACTTTGTATGTGAAGTCAAGTTCATAATAAAGCTGTTATAATAGGGGGAAAAGTGAACAAAGGGTCAGCCAGCCAGTAGGAGTTAGAATTGGTGGGCAGAATTCCCGAGTCCCTGGTGGCAGCCGTTACATCTTTTCTCCACAAAGGTGAAGCAATGCCTTCTGGAAGTCAAGCAGGTGCTATGCCATAGCAAAATCAGGGATCATTAACTGAGTTCCATCTCCATGTGTCGTAGCTATGGTCTACTGAGGGAACTTGGAGAGCCTGTGAATGTCAAAGGTATTCTCCTCTGAGCCAAGGCTAATGATGAATGTCAACTCCACTAAGGATTTTGTGTTTGAGAATTAAAACATGTTCAGTCCTCGGAAACTGTGATCCTGACTTCTTTGCCCATGATGAACATTACTACTGAGCTCAGACTGGTGTGCACTGGGATACAGATCCCTTGGTAGCCACCTCCTGCCCCCACAAAGAGTTCATCAAAACCAAGTTTTTCCATCTATCTTCTTTGCTCATCTTTGTGAAAAAATAGCACCAAGGAGCTAAGGCTATAAAATGGCTAGGAGGCTTTCGATGCCACAGTCTTACATGTCTGCTGCCCAGTTCACCAGGCCAGTTTTTGGCAGGCAGGTTCTCTACTAGATTACACTCTCAGAGGCCTACCCAGATAGGTAACGGGTAGAATCAGACATCATAGCCTCTGGGCTCAGCCTGATCACTAAGTAAGATTTCTATGCTCACCAAGCAATGATTTTATTATAATTTGCCTTCATACAGCATTGTTGCAAGCTAAGGATGCACTAATTAGTGAACATGAATATTCTATCTTCTTAACAGTTACAGTTTTCAAAATAAGTTATTTAATCATTCTGCACTCTATAAAAAGTGAATTTGTTTCCCATTACCAGTATTAACGATTACCACAAATAGAGCAAGTTCAACAATACAAACTTATCATCTTAGAGTTCCACAGGTCAGAAATCTAAACTCCAGGTATGCAGTGCTGTATTTTCCCAGTGGCTCAATGGGACAATCTATTCTCTTGCCTTTTCCAGCTTCTAGAGGCCACCTGCATTCCGTGACCCATGGCCCCTTCCTCTATCTTCAAAACCAGCAGTATTACATCTCTCTGACCTCTCCTGTGTTGGTCACGTTTCTTTATGGACTGCAACTAGGAAAGCTTCTCCACTTTTAAAGACTCATGTGATTACACTGAGCCCACCCTGATAATCCAGGAAAACCTCCCCATCTCAAGATCCTTAATCACATCTGCAAAGTCCCCTGTCCCAGGTAAAGTAACACATTCACAGAACTGTTCTGCCTACCACAAAGATAAAGAGCAATCTTAATGCCATTCATACTTTCAGTGCCTCTCATAATCCTAAGATTTGTGAATTCGAGTTTCTGAGATTGGTATCGTGTATCTCAATTTTTAGAGGAGAGGTCCACCTTTCATTTATTAGACTTAATAGCATCACAGAACAAATTGTTTGTCAAAGAGTATTTGCTGAGGCCCGCAATATGAGGTGGGATTATCATCTAAGGCAAAGCAGTGCATGATCTTTTAGGGAAAAGATTTCAGTATTTATTAATTTCTTGCCTCTTATCTAAAAGGCCCTGACATGCCTCTGGATTTACAGGTTAAACACAAAACTAATAGAAGTACATTTTTTTAGCTGGTGGAAGTCAAATTTCTGGATAGTATCACCTTCAAGCATGGCATCCAGATGGATCAACACCATCCCCTACACCTCTTCCTCACTCAGCTCCAAGATGATCAGTGTTTATGCTTTGAGGCCCTCCCATAAACAAAACAGATATCAAAAATGAAAACCTTTGAGGAGTCATCTCCTGGATCTTTAAAGACCTGAAGAAATGATTTACCTCTGTTCTGGCTCAGCAAACTTCCCTGGGAGAAGGAGAACGCCTTTATCATCACAACTAACCCTCTCCTATCCTCACCTGGTTTAAAAACCACCAGCATGGTGACCTTGCAGGAGAAAAACTTTCTACAAATTCTTCTCCTTCAAGGAGATATACCAGTGCTGTCCGACAGAATTTCTTCAATGATGAAAATGTTCTGTAATCAGCACTGATAAATACAGTATCCACTAGCTACATGTGGCTACAAAGCATTTAAAATGTAGCCAGTACAACTAAGCACTAATTAATTTTGATTAATAATTTGCTTTTTTAATTTTTATTTAGTTTTGAGAGAGTGCAAGCAGGGGAGGGGCAGAGATGGGGACAGAGGATCTGAAGCAGACTCTGTGCTAATAGCAGAGGGCCTGATGTGGGGCTTAAACTCACAAACCATGAGACCATGACCTGAGCCAAAGTCAGATGCTCAACCAACTGAGCTACCCAGGTATCCCTTGATTAATCCATTTAAATTTAATATAAACAGTCACATGTGGCTAATGGCTACCATATTGGACAGGGCAGATCTAGACCATCTGGGAAGAAGGAAAACTTGGCCATCAAGGTCACATTTTGATCCTGTAGATGCCATCTAGAGGGATAGGAATCAGGCACTCTATCATACCATGCATGGATCACTGCAAACCCGAGCATTTCCAGAGTCTGAGATGCTGAGACCAAGCCTCAAACCCACTGTTTCAACATCAACACACACAGCATCCTGAGTATCCAGAACCATAGATTTTCTGTGCTGGCCCAGAGGACCTTGCCAGTTCATGACAGTAGGCTCAATGCACAGGAAGCCCAGAAATTTGCCACAACTCAGCCTTGCTATCTTTGCATCTCTCAGCAGAGAGCAGCAGCAAAAGGCCCAGACCGTGGCCACTGCTTGGCCACCAAGACAACTTCAGGGTACAGTTTCTAACACCCAGACACGGTGGCTGCACCTTATCTCTCAGTTGGCATCCACCATTACATTTTACAAATTGGAACTTCTAGCCATTCTAGGAGATGCCTTCTCGATGCCACAAAATGAACATATTCAAGGAGTGTTCTTGGGTCAGCTCTTCATCTAGACTCTGACACATTCCCAGTAATTTAACCCAGTAACTAGTTGTGGGTGTAACTGGTGTTATCCTGAGCTCCCCAGGGTAGAGCCTGTCACTACAATTCATCAGATTGGCTAATGCATTTGCTAACACAGTTCATTTTCTAGTAGGCCTGCAAGAAACTCATGGTGGCTACATGTATGAAACTCATTTTGTTTTTATGGATCCTCCCAGTTGGGTTGCCTGGGTCTTGGAGCCTCAGTTTGTAAGTCAATTTTTGCAAAGCAAAAATTAAAGATGACTTTTTCTCTATGCTCTACTACCACCACCACCAAGCTATCACTTCTCCTCACAGTTAAATTTTCCCTCTAATACCCATTTGTTCTGCTACATTTACGCCAGTTCCTGCCAGCCCCCAAATCTCTTAAAGCTATCATGATAAAAATAACTACCAGTACAAATGTCCCATTGATAGGTCAATTTATATGTAATCTTACACCAGATCAGGCCTGTCTATAAGATTAAGTTGAACAAACTGTCTCCCTGCAGAAATTCTCCGTGTTAGAAACCTAGTACAGATACTCACCAAAATGCCCCAATTCTGCCAATTCTTCCATGTACCCAAAACTCTAAGAAGATGAATAACACCTCTATTTCCCATTGCATAGGTCATACATTCTGGGGGACTGCAGCCATAGACCTCCCCTGAGCCCCAAATCCACCCCTTTCTTCATTATCCCCTCCTCTTGGCAACCAAGCTTGATTCTGAGTCATGACCATAGCACCGGCTGCCTCCTCTTCCGGTAAAGGATATGAAAGGATTCAAAAAAGTTTCAGTTCCTGATGAACTAGGAGATGTGACCTAGTATTATACCTCCTACGTACATAACCTCTAAATAACAATGCCCTTCTGCCAGTAAGTATCATGACCCAAAAGACTGAACTTGGATAGGGGAAAATAATGTCTCAAGGTAGAGACCATGTAAAGGGCTGGTCTTTAAAAGGGGCTGTTTTCTCATTAATATTGAGTGTATGAAGAGATGGAGTCAATAAATATTTTTTGTTTACCTCAATGTGCCACGCTCTATGCCAAGCACTAGGGATTCCAGGATATTCTCTGGCCCTCAAGAAGCTCACATTCTAGAGGAGAGGCAAGCAAATATATCAATTATTACAATACAGAGTAATTATATCCCATGAAAGAAATAAGATAAGGGCACTCGGAGAAGGTCACATTCTTTATAATGGGGAGGGGGAGCAGGTGGTAGGCAGGGGAGACATGCTGAGTGGAATAGCAATTAGGTAGATGGGGGTAAGGCTGGGACAGGTATTTCTGGCAGCAGAAGGAATATATTCGGTAGCATAAAAGAGAGCATCCATGAAATGACCACCCAGAACACAGACTACCAGAGCCTGAGGCAGGCAAAGTAAGGTGGGGTGGGGCTGGGGGGCGAGGCAGTGGGAAGTGAGGCATTCTTAAGGAGGAGCAGTTACCTCCCGCTAATGAGCTTGATTTTATTCTGAAGGTCATAGGAAAACTACTGAAGGCTTTTTAAGCAGGGGAGAGATATGATCAAGTTTGTGTTTCAAAATAAGGACCGAATCCATAGTGTGGAGACTGAATGGGAAGCCAAATCCGGAGGCAAGAGGATGGATGAGGTGGCTACATAGTGATTCTCAAGAGTAAGATGACAGGGGCACCTGGATGGCTCAGTCAGTAGAGCACGCGACTCTTGGTCTTAAGGTCATGAGTTCAAGCTCCACATTGGGCACAGAGATTACTTAAGACACACACATACACACACAAGTAGGATGACAGTGGCCAGGATGGGGACAGAGCAACAGAGAGAAACAGGCAGTTTGGGGAAATATTAGAGGTATAAAGGATAGAGCTTAGTGATTAAACTAGCCATGGGGAAGCTGAGGGATCACAGGCACTCTAGGAGAACCCCCACATTTCTGGCCTGGCCAATTGGGTAGTTGGTACCATTTGCTGAGACAGGGAATGAAGTTGTTCCATTACAAGACCCATCCTCATGTCAGCATCACCTTCCTGACTCTTGGGCTCTCTTGGTTTCTTAGTTTCAATCGAACATCAGCCCCCAGTCTTCCCCTGCTCTGCTATTTTGCTCCATGAAGGAACTTCTGCCTTTGTCCCATCCTTGATCTTCCCTGGCCCCTTGATGCATCCTTAGAGTGGATCCTAAGTGACCGCTAGTCACGTCTCCACTGTAATTAACCAGCCCGACTTATGCATTCAACCAACCCACCCACATTGTCACTGAAACTGCCTTCCTTCACCACCCTGTTGGCCTCGGTCCCGCCTTCCACTCCAGGCTCCATGGCGACACACTCCAGTCTGAACCAGTCCCCTTTCAGAGCCACTCAGAGCCCAATAAAAAAGTGAGTTGATATCAATCCACAGCAAAACTCTAGACTAGACTATAAAAGAGATATTTTGTGAACTTTAAAGAGGAAAGGTGATGATAACTAGGAACTCATAGGGTTTGCTAAGAATAGAATTAAATACTTCCCTTTTCAGATAGGCTTACTAGATTAATTAATCAGGAAAACGCTACGGACGGAAAAGCATTCTACCAAATTTCCCTTGTCCTTACAGATAAGACTGAATGCTCATACAATGAAGTGCGTTTGCCTTTGACTGGATAACTGTAGCCTGGGAATATGGATTAATTTATTAATTAAATGATTGATTAATCCCCCCTGCAGGTGCTCAAAGACTCTGTCCTTGGTGTTATCTTCAACAAAACTTTTATCAGTGATTTGGACAAAAAGAGACATTATAACTATTAAAATATGAGAATGACATTGAGCCAGATAGTTTAATGGGCTATCAAATTGGGAGTCTAAAGGATATATATATAAGTTGGGATGATAGGTCACAACCAACAAGAAAAATAATGGAGATAGATATGAAGTGCCTCTTTGAAGAAAAAGAATTCCATTTGCAAGGATACAAAATGAGTGAATTGGCAACAGTTGAGTAAAATGAACAAAAAACTGAGGGCTTTCTTGACACCAAAATCAAAATGAGAAAAGACCTCTTCATTCCCCCTGGTTCCTCCAAGCCCACAAGGCAGTCAGAAGCCAGAGCAAAGGAGACAGAGTTCTCCTCTGCTCTGCACATAACATCCAGCTTTTAGTAGCATGCTTAATAGGGACTTTGAAAATTTGACTCCCTCTAGGCAGTAGGATGGGGTGGGGTGCTATTATACACTTGAATTTAATACTCAGCATCTATTTGCATTTTTTAAAAAAAGAAAGAAAAATTGGGAGCATAGAGTGTTAGTTAAGAGTGAAGAATTTGGAGTCAGGTTGTTCAAATTTCAATTCAGCTACTTATTACTTGTGGGAACCAGACAGGACACTTAACCTGACTGACCCTCAGTCATCTCTCTCTCTGTCTTTTTTTTATGTGTATTCATTTTTGAGAGAGAGAGTCAGAGCATGAGCAGGGAGGGGCGGAGACAGAGGGAGACACAGAATCTGAAGCAGGCTCCAGGCTCTGGGCTGTCAGCACAGAACCCAATGCAGGGCTCGAACTCACGAACCGTGAGATCATGACCTGAGCCGAAGTTGGTGGCTTAACCGACTGAGCCACTCAGGCACCCCTGGCCCTCAGTCATCTCTTAATACTGTAAAGATACCTACTGCATCAAGTTCTCATGCAAGATCATGTAAAAGACATACCTGAACTCACTTTAACCATATTCAGGAAGGAACCACCCGGACTTAGAGCCCAGAAATGAGAAGAGAGATCTTGAAAAGGAAACAGTGGCTCTCTTTAAGTGTTTGGGAGAGAAACAGGAGAAACATTTTTCTGTGTTGCTCTAAAAAGGACCACTGAGACCTATAGGTAGAAACTCTTGTGGTGGCAATGCCTTTCAATTCGCCCTAAGGAAGAACTCTTTCCACTCAGACCACCTGTGAAAAGCAGTGAGCATGCCGGGGGCTGGAGGTGACCCAGGGCCAGTTGCACAACCACCTGCTGGAGATGATGTTCAAGGGAGCCTCGCCCTGGGGGTTTGGGCGGGTTAGTGGTTCTGAAACCAGGCTGATCATCAGAGGCACAAGGTTTCATGTCCACATGCAGTCCGGATGGGTCTCAACTGGTCAGGGGGCAAGGATATGCATTTTAGAAAAGTTTGCCAAGAGACTGATGAAAAGCCAGGCCTGGAAACCTCTGGATTATGACCTGTTTCCTTGAGTTTGAGAACCTGTGAGATGATACATGCTGAGTTGAATTTTGAAGAGGGAAGCTAGTGTAAATGAAGGCCAGACTGTCTTTGTAGGAAATGGAGAAAGGACCAAGAGGCTCACCCCGTTCCTGCAACAAGGCGCACACGGCCAGGATCCAAGGTGGCCCTGCCGCCCTCTGACGAGGGGATGCTTAGGTAGATGTCAACTTCCTACAAACCACCAGCATACATTTTGCTTGAAAACCATGGTCACAAACAATCCCTCCCCAGCAGAATCGTACGAAGTATTCTGTTTTGAGAGGCGAACTAGGTCTTAGACAAAAAGGGAGAGAAAGGGAGATGTCAACATGCTGTGGCTAATGAAGGGAACGGAGGAGAGGTGCAGGCTTTGTTACTTTTTAATTGGAAGAAGATGTTATTTTAGGCGATGAGACATTTAAGAAATGCCATTAATTGTTTATTGCTGTCACTGATGAGAAGAAGGTGGACAGGCAGGGAATGGACTTTTTAAAATGAGCCATCTTCAAAAAGTAAGGAGGAGCTCGCAGGCCTAGGGGGTGTAGGTTAGAGTATTAAATATGAGTCAGTTACTGGTTACGGTGATAAGCCCTTCCCTAGTTATCCTAGCTCGGTAAGCACCTCCAGTTATACTATTGAGATAATCGTATTATAATTATGTGGATATATGGATATGGATATGGATAATATTATAATTATGTGGATAATAATATCATGTTGAGATACTAGCTTATTCTCAGAGCAGGACTTCCCAACTTTGGGCCAGTGACATCTAAAGAACTCCAGAATATGCAAATGTGCACCAAACATGGTTTGTAGCTGCATAATCGGTCCCCTGCATATTTTCACTACTATTTTTGAAAATTTTAAATTGTATTTATTTATTTATTTATTTTGAGAGAGAGGGAGAGCGAGCGCAAGCTGGGGAAGCAGAGGGAGCAGGAGAGAGAGCACCCTGAGTGTGGAGCCCAAAGTGGGGTTCGATCTCATCATGACCAGAGCCAAAATCAAGAGTCAGACACTTAACCAGCTGAGGCACAAGGCGCCCCCTATTTTTGAAATTTATGTGTATAGCACTGGAATTAATAAAGCACACATGTATACACGTAAAAACATGACTGAACTCACAGCAGCTTTTCATCCCTAAAATTATCCAGATCAGTGGGGACCGAAGTACAAATACTAACATCTGGGCATGCACAGACCTCCCCTGCTTGCAAGAGTGAAAACTGAGCTCCATGGTTTAGGAGGGGCCCATTCGTGTACATTTTCCTGCCATACACTCTGCAAATAGCTTTCTGTTGGTTTGCGTGGAGCTGGCTCTTCAGGTGTCGGGAAACGGGAGCCTTCCTTTTGTGGTGGGAAGGCTGCTTCCACCACGTGAAAATCTTCCTATATTTCTCCAGCAAGCAGCTTGCCGAGGCTACCAACATAAGTGAAATAAAGTGTAATTTCGTTTATTTAAAAAAGACTCTGCTATTAGAAAGCTGAAGGATTATTGGGAAGAGGATTGCCTGAATTATTCATTGCTTCAGAAAGTAATCATTGATTTTTCTACCATGTGCAAGGTTTGTAAGCCGCCCTCCAGGAGTTTACAAAATAGAGGGGATGCCACCAGAAAAGGAATGAGGAAGAAATGTCATGCATGCCAAAACGTTGGACCCAGTAACTTATTACCTTCTATTAAATTAGATGATAGCTGTACGATTTATAAACCTTTTTCAAATTATGCAATTCGGTGCTGGCACGTTGTGGAAAATGATACATCCACCCCCTGTGGTGGCCCCGTAAATTGATAGAGTCCTTTACCAAACCAATTTAATGGTGCATTCAAGAGCCTGAAAATGTTCAGGTCCCTTGGTCCAGTAATTTATGGGAATTTTATTTTGAGTAAACAAGCCAAAGGAAGTTAAAGTTATACGCAGAAATAATTTCATGGAGCACAATTTCTAATATTGAAAATTTGGAAGAAATCAAAAGGCTTAACAATAGAGGAATATTAATGTAAATCATAGCAAGGCTACTCAATGAAATACTATGTAGCTATTAAAACGTCAACAATAAAGAACTATACAGACACAAATGCAGAAGGTAGAGTACTGAATGAAAAAAAGCAGAATGTAAAATTGTACCGATGCCATAATTATGGTGGAATAAAAATATATTACCTATGTTACCTACAAATAATGGCTAAATGGAGACATGAAGAAATACAAATGATTTTATTGTTAGGAATTCATGTGTGAATTTATCTGTTTTTATCTTAGAGTATATTTACATCATTATAAAGCTTAGTACACAAAAGCAAATCTGAGCGTGAGCACAGAGAGGATGTCCCCCAGGCTCACAGTCTCCTCCACTTACATATGATGGATTCGAGAGGCCATTATCACTAATTCTCAATCTAAAATGTCCCTCCCCTTAGGTGGAGAGAGAAAATTGAACTTACAGTACAAGGCACTGCAGTGATAGGTTTGTCACACCAATAAGGCACTGCGTCTCCCTTCCAGTCCAGAAGTAGGTACGCCACAGTGTCCGACTCTTGTAACCGGGAAACCAGCCTGTCTCATGCAAGCCTCACAAAAACCCTATGAAATGTGTTCTTTCCAAAGGAGGAAACAGAGTCTGGCTTTCCACAGGCAAAAACAAATCTCAGAGAGGTTATATGGTTTGCCCAAGGTCACACGGCAAGTTGGTAGTGGAACGGATTGTGGAACGGATTGTGGAATGGACTCCAAGGCCTCCTCATTCTGTTCTCGCAACCACTTGCCAGCCAGCTCAGAAGATGAAGGTGCATTGTCTGTGACAAAGCCCTAGCCAGTGTGCACGTAGGACGTCAGCCCACTTGGCCCCTGAGATTTTAGGCCAGTGCTCTCAATCCTGGTGGTACATTCGAATCGTCTGGGGGTAAATTTAAAAAATTTTGGTGCCTGGACCTCACCTCCAGAGATTTCGATTTAATTGGTCTTAAGCATAGCTAAGACAAGGGTGTGCTATAAGAACTCCCCAGATTCTCCACAGAATGAGGGCTGAGAACCACTGGCTTAGTCCCTTTGCATTTCCAGACTTTCTCCTGGAAGCCTTTCAACTGGCTCCACAATGTGAATTAGAACAGCACTCCATTCACTTTTTAAATTCTTTTATTGTAGTGAAGTACACCTGACATAAAATGGACCATTTTAATCATTGTAAAGTGTGCGGTCAATTGTATTAAGTACATTCACAGTGTTGTAGAACCATCACCACTGTCTAGTTCCAGAGCGTTTGCATCATCCCAAACGGAAACCCAATAAGCAGTCAACCCCCCATTCCCTCCCACCTGTTGGCAACCACTAATTCGCCTTCTGTCTCTATGAATTTGCTTATTCTGGGCATCTTATATAAATGGAATCATGCAGAGTGTGGTCCTGGCTTCTTTCATTTAGCATAATGAAAGAAGGTTCATCCATATTGTAACATGTATAACATACATGTAACATGTGTAACATGTAAAAAATACTTGTTATTCTTTCTATGGCTGAATAGTATTCCATTGTACAGATATACCACATTTTGCTTATCCATTCATCTGTTGATGGATATTTGGGTTGTCTCCATCTTCTGGCTTCCATTCACTCTTCTCCCCAAATCTGAAGTCCTTTAGGGCACAGAAGACCTGGAGAGGAAGAGCTTGGGAGAGCCAAGTCTTGGAGTAGACGTGTAGTTTTCAAAGAGTGATCTCCTGGGATGCCTGGGTGGCTCAGTTGGTTAAGTACCTGACTTCGGCTCAGGTGGCGATCTCACGGTTCATGAGTTCATGCCCCACATCAGGCTCTGTGCCGACAGCTCAGGGTCTGGAGCCTGCTTCAGATTCTCTCTCTCTCTCTCTGCCCCTTCCCCACTCACACTCTGTCTCTCTCAAAAATAAATAAAAAAATAAAACATCAAAGTGTGATCCCCCAACCAGCAGCACCTAGGAACTTGCCAGAAGTGCAAAATCACCATCCCTGCCCCCCCAAATTTACTGAACCAGAGTCTCAGGGGGGTTGAAACTCTATGTTTCAACAAGCCCTCCAGGTGACTCAGACACAGGCTGGCCTTTGAGAACCACTGTGTCACTGACACTGGCTGGGAGGTCCAACTTGATGCGTGTTTGCTGCCTTCACTCAGGTCAAGCTGCCCCACGCTGCGAGCAAAGCACCTTCGGGGCAGCGCCGTCCAGCCCTGGGCAGCCTCCCTGGCGATGCAGTAATAACACCCCATCTGTTGGGTTGCAAGCTGCTGGTGTCACTGGAGTTCAGCGGTGTGTGAGACAAGGTTGACACGACTCCCTTGTGTTATCACAGCTCTCTGTAATAAACAAACACATGTTGTAAGAAAAGAGACGTAGCTGTATCCTAGCAGTTTTCGTCGCTGAGTGTCTCTTACACAGGGAACCGCAATCAACACGCTCACTTCAGAGAAGCTACCAGAAAACAATTGGCAGGGTCTCCAGAGTCGTGGGCTTTCTGCTTCTCCTTCCTGCCTTCGAGGATCCCTGCTCTTCCCTGCTCACCTGTCCGTCCCGTGGGCCATGTGTCACACCATGTCCACACCTTTGCTCAGGCTGTTTCTCCTCCTTGTGACACCCTCCTCCTCACTCCCCACTCATCAAACCCCATCCATCCTTCATTATTCATCTGACTTCCACTTTCTCTCCTGAAAGCCAAGGCGGTGGGGGGGGGGCATCCCAGCCAATAGCCAAGGCGGTGGGGGGGGGGGGCATCCCAGCCAATAGCCATCTCCTCCCCTGGTTTGGGTGCCTCATTCCTTATTTATCATATTGTATGGCCATCTTTCATTTGGGGTCATTAAAAAAAATAGACTTAATTTTTTTTAAGTTTATCCATTTTGAGAGAGAACATGAGCAGGGGAGGGGCAGAGAGAGAGAATCCCAAGCAGGCTCCACACTGCCAGTGTAGAGTCTGATGAGGGGCTTGAACTTATGAACCATGAGATCATGACCTGAGCCCAAACCAAGAGTTGGACACTTAACCGACTGAGCTACCCAGGTGCCCCAATAGACACTTTTTTAGAGCAGTTTTAAGTTCACAGCAAACTTGAACAGACAGTATGGAGGTTTCTCCTCTATACTTGCCCCCCTCACACACACAGCCACCCCCATCATCAACCTTCCCCACCAGAGTGGTACCTTTGTTGGTGAACACACAGTGACACATCATTATCACCCAGAGTCCATCCTTTACATTAGGGCTCACTCTTGTACATTTCATGAGTTTAGACAAATGTACAATGACACGTATCCACCATCACAGGATCACATAGAATAGTTTCACTGGCCTAAAAATCCCCACCTACTCATTTCTCCCTCCCCACAACCCTCGGCAAGGACAGATCCTTTTACTGTCTCTGTAGTTTTATCTTTTCCAGGATGTCACATAGTTGGAACCATAAGGTACACACAGTACATAGTCTTTTCAGGTTGAATTCTTTCACATAGTAATATGCATTTAAGTTTCTTCCATGTCCTTTCATAGCTTGAAAGCTCATTTCTGATCACTTTTATCATTTACTATTTTGTCCTTAGTTTGTGAGATTTTAATTCCCAGCTATCCTGTAAGCTCTGATATATACAACACAGCAGGGGGGAGATGCCGTTTAAAACCATGACTGTGGCCACTCCCACACAGTAGGACATAAACTATCTTACAGGAGAGAAGCATGCTATGTGAGCCTTGATGAGGCTTTATGGCTGAGAAAATCAAGCTCTGGGCATGGCCTGGGAAGTAAAGGGGAAGATGAAGAGTGAACTAGATTCTGTTCTGTTAAGGAAGGAACTGGAATTTGAGGATTGGAGCAAGTAGTGAGCTGAGCAGACAGCAGCTCCCCAGAAAGAGCAAGCCTATGAAGGTCCTGCCAAGCCAGGGCCTTAAGGGAACATGGCCAGGGATGCTGATAAGGACAGGACATTTGGCTTTTCTGCTACTGCCTATACTATGCTGTGCCCCAAGCCTCTGCTCAGACCAAACACAAAGCCTAAGGCACAAAGGATAAGGGAACTGGGGCTCTGTACAGCTGAGGGTTACAATGGCAGGGGAAAAAGCAGTCACACCTGGGCCTGACAAGCCTGGTGGGCTAAGCAGGAGACCGCTGGCCATCAGAGACAGTTCTTTGGAAATCCTGATGAGGGCCCAGGTCTCACAGAAGGGGAGACAGGACTCGGCCAATTAATCTGGATCACAAGAAGAGGAGGAGCCCAGAAGGCTGGACCTTTCTGGATCATTCTGCTGTGATGGTGGTTAAGTTGGCAGACTGGGGGGGAGGGTGTGCAGAGGAGGAGGGGGCTTTAGCTGTGTTTCCTGCCAGGTGGTTTAGGGGGTCTAATACATTAGTCAAAACACAATAAAAGGAATGTGTATTGTGGATCTAATGGGTGCCATTCATGTTTTTTGAAATAGTCCAAACAGGAAATTAAGTGCCTTGATACTTTTGCAGACTAAAATTACTACAGCCATGATAAGAGACTTTTGAGTCCTTAGTCATCCGTATGTCTGTGCATTCAAGTGGACGGAAGATCCCTTTCTAAGGTGGATCTTAGACCTATTCCTCTGTTTGCCCTCCCCTTTTCTGAGCCAAGGTCGTGAACACCTTCAGTTCAAGCCCTTCCATAATCTGATAATCTGTTGGTTCTATCTCATCTTGGCTAATGCAGAAACCACACTGCACCACACTAACTGAATGCACGGAACATCTGCCCCTCAGGAACTTCTCAGGATTTAGACATTTTCTTTCTTTTATTAATTTGAGAAAGAGCACAGGTGCACGAGTGCACGAGCAGGGGAAGAGAAGACGGAGAGGAAGAGAGAATCTTAAGCAGACTCCATGCTCAGCACAGAGCCCAATGCGGGGCTCGATCCCACGACCTTGGGATTATGAGCTGAAATCAAGACTCGTACGCTCAACCAAGTGAGCCACCCAGGTGCCCCTAGACATTTTCTTGAACTCACCGCTATGCAAGACCTGTCAAAGGCTCAGCTGACAAGGACCGTTACAAGGATGTTGAGTCTAACCAGTTTTCCAGAGCAACAGAGGGGCATTGGCACGGGTCCCGGAGCCTGCCTGCCTAGTGTAGGGCAGGCTAGGGATCATGAGCTCTGTGACCCTGGGTAGCTCTCTTAATGTTTGTTCTGGGTCTCAGTTTACTCATCTGCAAAATAGGGATATCATATTACCAATCTCAAACAGCTCAGAGCTCCCAGTGGCATCTCGAAATGCTCAGTAAGCATTAGCTATTATCGCCCCTGGTTAAGTCACAGCAGCCAAGGACTCTATTACGTTTGCTCTCAGTGGAATGCTTTCCATTGGATTATGCTGTGGCTTGTTGCCATTCGCCTCTATTAAGGGACAGCCAGTGGCACTTGTTACTGGGTTTACTCTAAAGAAGTTGTTGGGGACACTGTTTATAACATTGCAGTGTCCTCCTTAGAAGGACTCTAGAGAATCTTTCTTTCCACCTTAGTCTAGGAAGTTGCCTCTCCTGAGCACTCTTTTCTTCTTATGAGTGCTGTGAATGATTTAACATCAGGTTCTGTCCTCACAGTGGCCCTGGGAAGGCAAGTGCAACTTTGCAGTAAGTATTTGTATACTGGCTTCACAGCTGGTTCCATTTTATGACCCTGCCCCTTGTTTTCCTTATGAGGCATCGTTCCTTGCCTGGGAATAATAATAATAATAATTAATAATAATAATAATAATAATAATAATAGGGGCAGCTGGGTGGCTCAGTCCATTGAGCGTCCGACTTCGGCTCAGGTCGTGATCTCATAGCTTGTGAGTTCGAGCCCCACATCGGGCTGTGCTGACAGCTCAGAGCCTGGAACATGCTTCAGATTCTGTGTCTCCCTCTGTCTCTGCCCCTCCTCCACTCATGCTCTATCTCTCTCTCTTTCAAAAATAAATAAACATTAAAAAAATTAAAAGAAAAATAATCCACTGAACGCCTTCTGTAGGTCAGGCAGGGGCTAGGAGCTTTACGTGATCTGCCATTGATGTTTGCCAAATTCCACTAGGAAGACATCATTTCCAATGTCTACATAAAGAGACCCTGGGCAGGAACATGATAAGATCCATCCAGGTACATGGGGAGGGGAATGGGTGCCCCGGGATTCCAGCCACACTGTTGCACATGCCTAACTGATGTTCTTTCCTACAATGGGAGACAGTTCTGTGTTCTGTCACAGTCCCTTAGGGAACAAGGCATGGTACAAATCAATGAATCACATTTTTAAAAATTTTTATTTTTGCAGTTTATTTTTGGGGGACAGAGAGAGAGAGCAGGGGAGGGGCAGACAGAGACAGGGAGAGACAGAGAGACAGAGAGAGAGACAGAGAGAGAGAGAGACAGACAGAGAGAGAGAGAGAATATCCCAAGCAGGCTCCACACTGTCAGCACAGAGCTCAACGTGGGGCTCGATCTCAGGAACCGTGAGATCAGGACCTGAGCTGAAATCAAGAGTCAGTGGCATAACTGACTGAGCTACCCAGGAGGCTCAATGAATCACATTTTAAATGATGCTTTCTCTTGCTAGTTCCCTTATTTAACTACTGGCACTATGATTGTGGTGTTAGATGCTTCTAAGTTCCTGACCCACAGCCCTGGTGCAAGAGCACAGGTGAATTCTGCTCCTGGTGCCAGGGATATGATTTGTCTATCACAGGGGGTGTATTCCTGACTCCAATACCAGGACCGATGGGGTTTGCGTATTCTGTGTCATCCACTACTCGCTCCAGCCTAGTTATGTCATCAGGTTACTTCCCACGTGAAAGGTGGGATTGGGATATATTCCCACGTGCCTCTGGACGAGGCAGCATGACATAGCAGTTAAGACCCAGGCTGTGAAGTCTCTTGCTCAAATTTGAATCCAGGACTGCTTCTTCTCACTGTGCCTCAGTTTCCTTATCTATAAAACGGGTATGATAAAAATAGCAAAACCTGTTCGTGGGGAGGTAGTGTAGTATACTAGTTAAGAACACAGAGACCAGCGGTCTTCGAATCCAGGCTCTGACACTAGCTGAATGACCCTGAGCAAGTTTTTTAAGCTTTATGAGCCTAGATCTTCATCTACAGAATGAGGGTGCTGGTAGCTACTCCTTCAGAGGAGAAATAACACAAATCAATGTACACTCGAATAATTTAAACTACGCTTGGCAAACAGTAAGCACCATGTTAACTGTTAGCTATTATGATTGCTATTATGATACCTGCAAGGTGCTTCGAGTGGTTGGCAAATGCTGCTTGCTAGCATCCCCCCAAGTAGCACTCGGAAACTTTGGTCTCCTCCAATGTGGGCAAGGGCACAGTCTGCATGGGAAGCTTGAGTGTGAATCCTCCCAAGCCCTCTGGCCCTGCCAAAGCAAGGAGGGAAGGCTGGAAGGAGGGCAGAGGGGAGGACAAACCATCTTGGATGCACCTAGAGGAAGCTTTCTCAGCTCCTCAAGGCAGACAGAGCCTCGACCTTTGAATTTCCAAACTCAATAAACCCAGAAGCTCAATGCTTAAGCAGTATGTGCACAAAGGAGCTCCAGAGCCTGACCACTGAGGATGTATTTCTTATGCAAATTCACATGAACAAATAGAATGGATTCTTCTTCCTTTTCTAAATAACTCAGCCTGGGAACAAGAAGGCATCATCTGGTTAAGCAGGGGTGAGGCTGTGGCCCAGGTGGGGTCCATACCAGGCCTCCCACCACCTGCTCCTCACGGCTCCTGTTCTCCTCTCTGCCCTCCTGAATCACTTTCTCTTACTGCCATACCTCCAGCTACCTTGGCAAATTACAGACGAGGTCAGAAATAGACACAGGGGTGTTAGAAGAATTTCTAAGGAGAGAAAAACATCTACAGAAACAGAAGCTGGAGTTGAGCAAGAAGAGAATTTTAAGGCTTCAGGTAAAGAAACAAGCATGATAGAGAAAAACATAGGAGAATAGGATGCAAGAGTCAGGATGTATTGTTATGTTTATTATTTAACCCTTATTAAATGCTCACTGTGCATGAAGCATACACGCAGCATCTCATTTGATCTTTGAAGGAAAATAGATGCTATGATCCTCATCACTTTATAGATGGGGAAATTGAGGTTTAGAGAGGCTGGGAGATTCGGCTGCTCATCACTGTGCCCAGTGTGAATCAGGAAAGTTTGGGGAAGATTCAGAAAAGATCCATGAAGGGGTGCCTGGGTGGCTCAGTCGGTTAAGCGGCCGACTTCAGCTCAGGTCATGATCTCACAGTCGGTGAGTTCAAGCCCCGCGTCGGGCTCTGTACTGACATCTCAGAGCCTGGAGCCTGTTTCAGAGTCTGTGTCTCCCTCTCTCTGACCCCCCACCCCCACCCCGTTCATGCTCTGTCTCTCTCTGTTTCAAAAATAAATAACCGTTAAAAATAAAAAAGAAAAGAAAAGATCCATGAAGACAGAGGGATCTGAGATGCACAGCTTTCATCAAGAGGCTTGAAATCCTAGAACCGTTTAGCACAGTGAAAGAGGGCTGGGGAGAGGGTATAAAGGGGAGGAAAACTTTGTAGTGATATTCATTGTCCCCTTTCCCTTTTCTTAATGGGTCCTTGAGTGTCCCAGGGACATGGCTGGGGGAATTTGCCCCACCCTCAGTTCCAGGAGAGGGCGCTAATGTGCTTAAGCCAGTCAGCACTGACCATCTCCCCCACCAGCTCTCCCACAGTGAGTGGTGCAGGGGTGAGTGGAAGACCCACTTTGTACCGATAAGAGGTATGTTTCCTGGGGTCTTCTGAGAAAAAAGCATCCGTTCCCTTTGATGGAAGCTCCTCTCTTCACCCCTCCCCCAAAAAATAACTGTATCCACCGGGGCGGAATAAGGAAGCATGTGGCCCTGAGTGGCAACAACTAACAGTTGCTTTCAAATATCCATTCTCCCTTTCTTCTTGGATATAAGAATGATTGATTCAATTTCTGACTAGGCACCCTTGAGTCCAGCAGAAGATTCTATTTCCCAGTCTCCCTTGCAACTGCCTTATGTGGCTCCATTCCAGCCAATGAAATGTAAGCAAAAGGGTTGTATGGTACTTCCAATTAGTCTCTTTACAAGTGAGAGGAGGCAAGGCTTTCTTACGTTCCTTCTTCTTGCCTAGAATTCAGAGGTAATGAATGATGACAGTTCTAGCAGTCATTTTGGACCTTGAGGTGACCTTGAGAAAGGGAGCCATGCCCTAAGATGTGCAACATCAAGTTAGACACCTGTGCCCACGACACGATGGAGCCACCATGCCTGCCGTGGACTGCCTGTCTCTGGAATTCACTTACATGGGGGAGAAATATACATCTCTCTTGTTATAGCCACTGTAACAGTGGATTTTCCATTTCATAGAGTAGACTCAGTTCTGATAGATGGACCCACACTTCTGCTTACAACCATCTTGTGGCTACAAAGGGAAGCAGACACGGAACAGGGCTGGTACCAGGGTAGCAGAGCAGAAACAAAAGAAACTAGTTCTTTCAATAGATCATGGAGCTGCTGGATCAAGCTTCTCCTAAATCTGACGTTCATCATAGGACTTTGTATCATACATGAACAAATACAATTGCTTTATTCTTGAAGCTTATTTAAATTGAGAGTTTTGCTACTTGCAGCCAAAAGCATCTTAGTAGCTATATACTTACCAATACTCTTCAGAAGGTAATACATTGGGACACCGTATTTCATTTCCACAGGAAGCAGTATAAGCAGAAGTGTATTTAAAGTGCATCTGGGGGTGCCTGGATGGCTCAGTCAGTTAAGTGTTTGACTTTGGCTCAGATCACGATCTCATGGTTTGTGGGTTCGAGCTCCACGACAGGCTCTGTGCTGACAGCTCAGAGCCTGGAGCCCGCTTCAGATTCTGTGTCTCCCCCTCTCTCTGTTCCTCCCCTGCTTGCACTCTGTCTCTTTCTATCTGTCAAAAATAAATAAACATTAAAAAAATAAATAAATAAAGTGCACCTGGGCTCTCTTTACAGTGGACTCATTAAACACATGAATAATACCTGGATAATTTTTTTTTTAATCACCTAACATTTATTGAGTCCCTGCTATGGGCCAGGTATTTGATGTAAATTATTGTTCATCCTTGCAATGGTACCGATTGGCAGAAATTCTTATTCTAGTTTTACAAATGGTGAAATCAAGGCCCACAGGTTTAAATAAGTTGCTCAAGGATTCTGCAGCTCCTGTTGTTTAAAAAAATTTTTTTAATGTTTATTTATTTTTAAGAGAGAGAGAGACAGCATGAGCAGGGGAGGGGCAGAGAGAGGGAGACATAGTATCCAAAGCAGGCTCCAGGCTCTGAGCTGTGAGCACAGAGCTTGATGCGGGGCTCGAACCCGTGAACCGCAAGATCATGACCTCAACCGACTGAGCCACCCAGGCACCCCATAGCTCCTGTTGTTTTAATCTTTGCCTTTGGGAACCTTGCAGCCTGGGCAATTTTGAAGAACATTTGTATCAGACTAGGAAGAGGGGTCTGCAGTTGGGTGACCCAGCATATCTTCCTGGTCAAAGATACAATCGTCCGCTCTCTTTCTTGCCTTGTCTTGCCCTCTCCCACTCTCTGGCCTTCTTGGAGGAATGGCACATTTGGACACTTGGACTGTCTCTTCCTCTTTAGGACTGGACCAGTTGTTGAGAGCATATGTCCTGGATATTGAATCCAGCTCGTTGTCTGTCTTAACACATTACTCTGTCTCCCTAGTGTTTGTTCCACTCCTCTGCTAAATGTTTGAATATTTCCTTTTCATTTAAGATTTACAGTTGAACGTTATGATCCCAAATGGCCTTGGCACCAGGTAAATAGGGCTGATTTAGTGCATCTAGACTGAGCATATCCAACATCATCCAATTCACACCGGGTTTTCGGGCCCTATTTTGTTTTGTGTTTGTTTGTTTGTTTTCTGCCTGTGACTGGGTACACTGAAGAGTTTTGTATAATATATACTGAAGTTAAAGCATGTCACGTTCATTTGCTGACATTACATAGTTCAGTATAAAGTGAACGCCAGCTCCAGAGGTGATGTCATGTGATCTGTACTACCTGTGACTCTACACTGTGTAGAAATGATCCCCTTCTTTAAATATTTTCAGGTGTTTCAAAGTAAAAAAAAAAAAAAAAAAAAAAAGGCCAGCTAAATAAAATAAAATTTCTTTCTGTTGGCCCAGTTGCCATGTTGCTTCCTTAGATAAGTCACTTGGCAATTATCAAATGAGGTAATATCAGTGAAAGTAGCATGTACAGGAATATATAAATATCAGTCACTAATATTTCTTAGAATGCTCATGACATCAGACAAGTCAGAGTCTCAAGCCTTTCTATACATAAGCCACCACAGTGTAATTTATTGTGGAACTCTCAGTACATAAAATAATATCCAAGTGGGGCGCCTGGGTGGCTCAGTCGGTTAAGCGTCTGACTTCGGCTCAGGTCATGATCTTGCGGTTTGTGAGTTTGAGCCCTGTGTCGGACTCTGTGCTCACAGCTCAGAACCTGGAGCCTGCTTTGGATTCTGTGTCTCCCTCTCTCTCTGCCCCTCCCCTGCTCATGCTTTGTCTCTCTCTGTCTCAAAAATAAATAAAGCATTAAAAAAATAATACCCAAGCAAGTTTCCCAAATATACTGATTCTCTGGAATGCTTACCACTCCCATGAAACACTTAAGAGCTTCACTAGTAGCCAGTAAAAGAAGCAATGGGGATCCTTCTGCATCCAGGAAATAGGTACTTCCCAATAAGCAACTTAAAAGCATGAAATTCTATCTTAAATGTAATTTATATGCTCATACAACATCTAGCAGAGCACAGTTTAAATAGTGTATATTCAAGAGCACGAGAAGACAAGCCACAGACTGGGAGAAAATACTAGTGAAAGACACATCAGATAAAAGACTGCTAACCTAGGGGCATCTGGGTGGCTCAGTTGGTTGAGCATCTGACTTCGGCTCAGGTCATGATCTCACAGTTCATGGGTTCGGGCCCCGTGTCAGGTTCTGTGCTGACAATTTGGAGCCTGGAGCCTGTTTCGGATTCTGTATCTCCCTTTCTCTCTGCCCCTTCCCTGCTCACACTCTCTCTTGCTCTCAAAAATAAATAAACATTAAAAAAAATTTTTTAAGACTGTTAACCAAAATATACAAAAACTCCTAAAATTCAACAATAAGAAATCAAACAACCCAATTTCTTAAATAGGCAAAAGATGGGAACAGACCTCTCACCAAAGAAGTTACACAAATGGTAAATAAGCATATGAAAAGATTCTCCATATCTTCTATCAATAGAGAATTGCAAAATAAAACAATAATGAGAAACTACTCTATACCTATTAGAATCGCCAAAATCCAGAACATGACATCACCAAATCCTGGCAAGGATGTAGGGCAACAGCAAATCTCATACATTGCTGATGGGAACACAAAATGGTATAGCCGCTTTGAATGACAGCATGGCACTCCCTTACAGAACAAAATATACCCTTTCCATATATCCAGCAATCACGCTCCTCGGTGTTTACCCAAATGAATTGAAAACTTATTTCTACAGAAACCTGCACATGGGTGTTTACAGTAGCTTTATTCACAATTGCCAAAACTTGGAAACCACCAAAATGTCCTTCAGTAGATGAATGGATACATAAACTGTGGGGTATTATTTGGTGCTAAAAAGAAAGGAGTTATTAAGACACAGAAAGACATGAAGGAAACTTAAGTGCCTATTACTGAGTGAAAGAGGTTAATCTGAAAAGGTTACATACCATATGGTTCCAACTATGTGACGCTGTAGAAAAGGCAAAAGTGCAAAGACAGTTAAAAGATTTGTGGTTCACCAGGGGTGATTTTCAGGCCAATGAAATTATTCTGCATCATACCGTAATGGTGGATACATTTCATTACACCTTTGTCCAAACCCACAGAATGTACAACCCAGCGACTGAACCACAATGAAAGCTATGGATTTTGGATGACAATAATGTGTCAGCAAAGATTCATGAATTGTAACAAATGTAGCACTCTGGTAGGGGATGTTGGCTGTGGGACAGGCTGTCCACGTATGGGGGCAGGGGGTTCCTGGGAACTCTGTACTTGCTCCTACATTTTTCTGAACTTAAAACTGCTTGAAACAATAAAGTTGGTTTTGCCAGGTAATCGCAAAGGCTCAACCAAAGCCAACTCCAGCTAGAGACGCCACTGTATGCCTTCATTATCCTGGAGGGTGGTAGCACAGTCTGAACAGCACAAAGTAATGCGTTTCCACTGGACACAGTCATGGAAATAGAAGAAGTTTCTGTAACCCTGGAAACAAAGCCAGACATATCATTTCAGTCTAAAGGGCTGATTCTAAACAGCCCTAATGCTATCCAACGCCATTGTGAATGCCACACACGTAGTCCCCACACTACACATGCCGATCGTAGGAGGTGAGGCAGGAAAGTCCGTATGTAAAGATCAGCACCTCTGGTCTGAAATTAAAGAAATAAGTGTGGGAGAACACTGAATGCAAACCCTTTCTCTTCTAAAGCTAAGAAAGCTATTTCGTTGCCAGTCAGAAAGCGTCTTTACAACTACTGTCAGCGAAAAGACTCAAAGAAAACAACCCCATAGGGAAAATCATTTTACTGTGCCTCAACAGTTCTGAGGAAGTTCATGAACATCCACATGAAAGTGTGGTCACATAGCTTACACATCAGGGTGTGCACTGAACTTAGGAGGTTCATATTTTAGACGAAAATAAGCATGGAGTGCAGCTCCCTATTGGAAGCTCTACCAAGACCCAAACTTACAGTTCTGGTTTCTTCGAAAGGACCCTGGGAGGCATTTAGTCCAATCTGCCCACCAATGCAGAAATCTCTTCTAAACCATATTCAATAAACCATCTTGCTGCCTCGGGCTTACAGGGAGAGAATTTGTTGTGCCCTAAAATTCCCTATTTCACTGTTAGGACATTTTTGCTCATCGGTAGCAACACCTGCCTCCACCTAACGTCTAAATATTGTGCTATGCCCTCCTTCTAGAACTGGAGAATATGAATGATCCTCCTTCCTGGCTCTAGCCCTTAGCAGCTGTGTGTCCTTCAGCAAGTTACTGAGTTCCTCTGTGCCTCAGCTATATGCATATGATGATAGCACCTACCTCCCAGGGTGGAAATGAGGATGAAATGTTAGCACAATGCCTGGATTATGATTAGCACCCCATAAACTAGCTGCTATTATAATTAGCTATTAGACACAATAACGCTTCCAATAACTGTGGAATGGTGATTCCATATTAGGCTTGCGAGGAGACATCCTCAGATTCCTTTAAACCAGTGATTGTCAACCTTCTATGGAATACTGGGTTTGGGGGGCCATACATTTGAAGGATTTAAATGGCATCCACAGCTATCCTGGGATTCACCTGTTTGGGTGTGACTGTATTTCCCTGATAGACTCTCAGCGAGACAAGTTCTCATGTGTTCTCATTTCTTTGGTACCAGCTTGCCATCAGGTTCCACCTGTGACCTCTGACTTGTGACCAGCGGGAGGCTGGACTCTGACTGTATACATCACGTAGTGCTCGGTTCAGCAATCTCACTTTCTGGAATTGCATAACAACAGAGACACTAAAAAATAGATAAATAAGTTTTACATCTTGCCAAAATGTGGCAGCACGCTTTGGTAGAGTTCGAGGCAATGAAGTAAGCCGTCACGCGCCAATTGAGAAGTGCTGTCTTAAGCAACGAGATTTATTTGGAGGCCACCCTGGGAAATAGAGGAGTCCAGAATCTCTGCCTCAAAGCCAGGCTTCATGGAGATTACTGCTCAATCCAGGAGCTGGAAGGTTGCTTAGGATACAATGCGCTCTAACAACTGGGTTATAACAGTAAATAAAATTGCCATCTGTTGAGCTCTTAATATGGGCCAGGCACCATGCCAAGCATTTTATAAGCGTTAGTTATCTTTTTTTTTTAGACCTGTTTAAATTGTGAAATAAAATACTCTTAAAGTGTTCAAAACAAATGTACAGTATAATGAACAATCACAAAGCAAACTCACATAACTACCTCCTGGGTCAAGAAATAGAATACCTTCAAGCACTGCAGAATCCCTCTGCCCCAAGTATCATTGCTGTCTGTCCCAGAACCTTCCTGTCCCTTTTGTGATTATTGCTTCCCTCCTTCTCTTTGTAGTTTGCTCAACAATATATGCTACACAATATAAACTCCATTATATATAGTTCAGGGTTACCAATTTTTAAATTTTAAAGTAAAATCAAATACAGTGTGTTATCTCTTTTGTTCAGTATTGTGTTTGTAAGATTCATTCATGTTGTTCCTTATAGCATAGTTCATTTTTGGTGCTGTATAGTACTCCATTGTGTGACTATATCACAACCTATCTATTCATTCCATACTTGATGGATCTTTGTGACGTTTCCAGCATGAAGCTATGAGGAAAGTTACAGACAAGCTTGTATATATGTTCCAGTGTATATGAGAGGTTCTTCTGAGATACATATATCCAAGAATAGAATCGATGGGTGGTGCAATATGCATGTGTTCAGGTTACTAGATGATGCTGTTTTTCCAAAATGGCTATACTAACCTACATTCCCACCAGCGGCATTTAGATTTCTGGGTCTCCACCCACATCTTCCTCATCAGCACTTGTATCATCAGATTGTTCAGATTTTGCCAGTCTGATATTCGTGTGTAGGATTGAATTGTAGTTTTAATGCCTAATTTTTTAAAAACTTCAAATACGTTGATTCCTACTCCATACATTCATCTCCGTCTTTCTGCGTTTGCTCAACATTGCGTTTGTAGGATTCATCTGTGTTGTTGCATATGGAATCTCGCTGCATTTCCCCTATTAATGAGGTTGACTGTATTTTCATATTTTTTGCCATGGGCTGTTCTTTCTGTAGGCGCTTGTTCAAGTCTTTTGCTTGTTTGTCCAAGGCTGTCTTTTCTGTATTGATTCGTAGGAGATTTTTTCCAATTTAATCCTAGATACTGGTTCTTTAGTGGTTTTATGTGTTGCAAATACCTTCTTTCCCTCTCTCGTGTGCATCTTTCATCCTCACAACAAGCCAAAGAAGATAATGTGATGGCATCTATTTCATAGTTGAGGAGACAGAATGGAGCCATGGGACGGCCAGCGCCTTGTTGGGGGGTCAGCCTGCTAATTAGCCTCAGAGCTGGGAAAGCAAGCCTCATTCTGCCCACCTTGCAGCCTGGCTGGTCCCCCAGGCCACGCGGGGGCGCCCCTCCAGACCTCCCCAGGCTTCGCGCTCCCTCTGCCGCTCTGCCCCAGCTTCCCTCCTCGCTCTTCTTCCTTCCTCGTGGCTTCGGCTTTCTGCCCTCTCGTTGTGTGGCCTTTCCAATGACCCCGGTTCCAAGTGCTTCACTCGCTGGGGTCCTTCCGACTCCCAGAAGGAGGTCGTCAGTTCCGTGTGGCACTGTCCCCGTCAGGGGTGGGCTGCACTGCGGACCACACTGTGGCCGGGACTCAGGCACTCTCCCCTGCCAGCTGGCTGTGGCCAATGTGGCAGAATCGCGGGGTCAGCCGGCCTCAGGTGGAGCCGCGGGCATGGGAGAAGGTCGGGGTAGAGGGACCCCTCCACAAAGCAGCTGTCTTCTCCGGATTTTCACTTCTCGGGCTGATCCTCGCCAGCTCCTCTGACATCTTATCATCCCCATGACAACTGCCAATCAGTGTGTCCCACACACCTGGGAGTCTTCCAGGATGCCACCTAAGCCCAGCCTGGCCTCAGTTCCCATCAATTCATGGCAAATCCTAACGGGCCCAAGTCACTCTGAAGCCTACCCACTCACTCCAGGACAGCCCCCCTGGAGCCTCCACCCAGCTTCCACCCCGGGGCAGACTACCACCAAGCCTACCCGGAAGCCAAGAGCTACCTCACCTTCTCTCAGCCTCCTAATCTGTTCTCCACACAGCAGCCACAGAGATCTGTTCAAAATGCTTGCCGGATCATGTCGGATCGTTCAAAACTTTCCACTGGCTTGCATTTCTCTTGGCATAAATACCAAAAGCCATAAGATGAACCCCAAGGCCCTGCAAAGTTTGGCCCTTCCCTCCTCTTCACTCTCCCCCTTGCTTCCTGCTCTTTGCTCCCCTGGGAAGCCTTCCAGTCCCATTGCTAGGCCAGGCACAATCTCCCCACAGGGCCTTTGACTTGCTACCTGAACCACCTGGTGTGCTGTGGTCATCCCACACCACACCCTGCCTGGGGAATTTCACACCTCAGCAGTTTGGGCCTCTCTGACAGACACGGATGATCTACATGTCCCCGCAGACCCACTATCTCAGTCGTGGGCCAAAAATGGTTCATGCAGACAACAAGATAGTATTGTCTTCTGCCTATCAGACAGGCAAAGATTGTGATCATTGATAAAATCCTGTGCTGAGGCCATAAGAAAACATGTACTCTGATTTGCATTCATTCAAGTACCACCCGAATGGTAGCAAATATGGCAACAGCTATTACTTAAATGTTTCATACTCTTTGCCCCAGCATTTCTACTTCCATGAATATATCCTTCAGAAAGAAATACTCCCGCCAGTTCATGTAAAAGCTTATGTGGAACAAATGTTATGGCAACATTGTTTATAACAGTGAAAAGTGGAAATAGTACCCCTACCTATCAATAAGACGCTGGTGAAACTGTGAAATATTCATGAAATGGAGTATTACTCAGCCATTTAAAAGAACAGGGTAGATCTCTTTGTATTCATGTGGAAAGATGTCCAAGATAGATCAAGCTGAAAAAAATTAAAAAGTATGGTTCCATTTTTATGTTTTTAAAATATATGACAGGTATATTTTTTAAAAGTTGGAGAAAATGCACCAATCTGTTGACAGTGGCTATCTCTGGAGAAGGAAGATGAGTTAACAGGGCATTTTTATTTTGTTACATATATCAGTAAAGTTTGATTTTGCTATTTTATTACCACAGTTTATAACCTGAGAAAAAATTGGGGTGCTTGGGTGGCTCAGTTGGTTAAGCGTCTGACTTCAGCTCAGGTCATGATCTCACGGTTCGTGGGTTCAAGCCCCACATCGGACTCTCTGTTGTCAGCGCGGAGCCTGCTTCAGATTTTCTGTCCCCCTCTCTCTCTGCCCCTCCCCAGCACATGCGTGCTCTCTCTCTCTTTCTCAAAAATAAACATTAAAGATTTAAAAAATCTGAAAAAAAAATTAATTCAGAGAAAAAGATCATAGTTACATAATTAAATCTGTAGGATCTCTCTTCTCTCTGAGATCAGCAAATGCTTTGTCCTATTCAGTGTCGTTTCCCCACAACTTAGCCAGTGCCAGATACATAGAAGGTGTTCACTAAACATTTATTAATTGAATGAATGAATGAACGGTTTCTGTGGCCCCCGTAAAATGTGGTACCACTGAGTACTCCAGAAACAGACCATGGCTACCTCCTTTCTTGAGCTGTACTCCATGCTTTAAAAAGTTGTTAAGGTGTTTCACCTTTTTACAGCTGTTCCGTCAGGTCGTTTGCTGATATTGAGCTCTAGGGCCTTCACACAAGTACTGATTTAGGCAAATAAGTTTCTTGAGCCTCATATCAGGGGTTCACATTTTGTCTCTGTCAAATTTGATCCTCAGAGTTTTGTTCACACCTGCCAAAATGTTTTAAAACCCAATCCCTGACATTTAGCCAAATATAAGTCCTACTAGCTTTATGTTACTAACACCTGATTAATATGATTTGTATGTTAACTTCCAATTTAGTTATCAACAAAGAAAACTGCACAGGACGGGGTCTGCAACCTGTAGCCCTCTGTGAGAGATGGCTCTCCACATTGCCTTGGAGGAATCTGGTCTTTCTATGCACGATTAAACTCAAGCACCTGAAGCTCATTCCTACCTCAGGGCCTTTGCACTTACAACTCTCTCCATTTGGAAAGCTTTGTCCAGATGGTAATTCCTTCTTGATATCCAGGACTCAGCTTTATCTCATTAATCAGAAGGGCCCTCCTACTGCCCAGTCTAAAATAATTCTCTCCCCAACTCCAGATGGCCTTGTTTTGTTTTGTTTTCTTTAAAGCTCTTATCAATAACTCAAGTTACCTGGTTTATATTTTTTTACTGTTTTCTTTTTAATTTAGTATTTTTTTGAGAGAGACTGAGTTGAGTGGGGGAGAGGCAGAGAGAGAGGAAGACACAGAATCTGAAGCAGGCTCCAGACTCTGAGCTGTCAGCACAGAGGCTGATGTGGGGCTCTAACTCATGAGCCATGAGATAATGACCTGAGCCAAAGTCGGATGCTTACCTGGTTTATATTTCTTATTTACCTTTTTATTACCTGCTCCCTCCCTCCAACCTAGTGTCAGTGGGGACACCGTCCATCTTATTCATGCTCTGTCTCCTGTGCCTGGAACACTGTAGTTCCTCAATAAATACATGCCAAGGGAATGAATAAACCAACGTGGTCAGATACCTGTGACTCTGCCTATGTGAAAACTGTCCTCTAGATCCTTGTCCCCATTTTATCTGCAAGGATGTTTCATTAGCTTTCTGGGGCTGCTGTAACAAATTGCCACAAGTTTGGGGGCTTAAAACAACCACAATTTGGGGTGCCTGGGTGGCTCAGTTGGTTAAGCGTCTGACTTCAGCTCAAGGCATGATCCCATGGTTCGTGGGTTCAAGCTCCACATCAGGCTCTATGCTGGCAGCTCAGAGCCTGGAGCCTGCTTTGGATCCTGTGTCTCCCTCTCTCTGCCCCTCTCCCGCTCTCCCTCTCTCTCTTAAAAATAAACATTAAAAAAATTTTAAAAAACCAACCACAATTTATTCTCTCATAATCCCAGGGGCCAGAAGTCCAAAATCAAGGTGTGAAAAAAGGCAGCACCCTCAGGAGGCTCTGGGAGACGATCTGTTGCTTGTGTCTTCTAGCCTTTGGTGGCTGTTGGTGTCCCTCGGCTCTGGGCTGCACCACTCTAGCCTTCGAAGCCAGCACCTTCAAATCCCCGTCTGCTCCATCTGTACCTCATATTCTTCCCTTTTTGTGTCATTGTAAAATCTCTCTCTGCCTCCCTCTTAAAAGGATGCATGTGATGGCGTTTAGGGCCCAGCTGGATGATCCAGGATAATCTCTCCAACTCAAGATGCTTAACTTAATCACACCTGCAAGACTCTGGCATATACTATCGTAGGTAGTGCTGTCATGGGGGTCAGAGATTAGCACCTAGTGTCCTTGGAGGCCACCGCTCAGCCCCCTGCAGGTGTCATTTGTGACTCTGAGAAGTGCCTTTGCAGAATGGAGACCCATCACGTGTCTAATTCTCCGGTGGCACCTGCCACAGAGGAAAGCTCAGTAAATGGAAGTTGTTCTGCTCTGCCACTCCCCGCCCCAGCTGCCAAAATGGGGGGGGGGAGGGGGAAATGGGCCTATAGTTCCGTTAGTATAGCTGGCTTCCCCAAATCTCAGATTCGCGAGAAGCCAGAAGGGGCTTGGGAACTGTGGCATCTTTTCATGAGTGATCTCCATCTGACATGCTGTCAATACCCGTCGGGAAGGATATATGATTAGTGAATGGGTAACAAGACTAAAATTATTTACAAACAAGCCTTGCCCCCTGAAGAGGGTTTGGGCTTTGCTCACATTTGATTTCTCTCCTCTCCAGCACTCTGAGGATGGTTGTGCCAAATTCATCCTTTGGCCTTTGCGATACTGGATAAGAAAATAGGGAGAGACCAAAGGGCACTGATTAGGCAGAAGCGAAATTAGTTTGTCTTCCCTTGATGTACTTCATACAAAAGGTTAGTCTCTGGAGAAGGGGCCACTCCAATCCATAATAGGGTCATTCCATAGTAAAAACTGTCTTCAAATCCCCGGTCTGGCTCCCAGAGTGGCCTTGAAAGCCTGGTTCCCCGCTGATAGGAGCAAGTTATCTGAGTTACTGCACGTGTTACTTGTTAATAATTCTTTGGCAAAACCAGAGAGCAAAGGCCTACTGATGTAGGGCCTTGGTCCCCACCCCCACACTCCCACCATGATGGGGTTCTCTTGAGAAGCCGTCAGTTGGTGGGGTTTGGTATCCTGAGATTGCATCTGGGCTGGCCCCTGAAGTCCCCACTGCTCAGCAGCGGGGGAAAAGCTCTGACAGCTGAGAACGGAGGAAGGTCGCCCCATCTCATCATCATGGAGGTGCTGACCATCCAACTGACGTTCAACACTCGCTGGTGCTCAGGACTGACTCTCCCTCAGCCTGCAGGAAGGACCTTGGATGAAAGCGGAGAGGGGTTGAGGACCATCAAGTGGGCTTCCATGAGGTCTGTAAGTGGAAGAGGATTCTCTTCTCTCCCTGCTCCCTAGAATAAACACTGAGAGGGCCACACGGGCATGGGAGAGGGCCAAGGAGAGAGCAGAATGCACGGGTCTAACTTGTAAGATGAAGAAGGGGTTGAGGCCCAAATGTGGTTCAGCCCAGCACACCAGCATAGAAGCCCAGATACAAGCTCACCCACAACAGTCCCATCGAGAACAAGATGTGCGTTTGCCGGGAGGACCCTCCTTATCACAGAGTAGTAACACTGCCGTGGAGCCCAGGGACATCATTCCACGGAATCTGCTTGCTTCAGGGGAGCGATGACAGGCCATGACCTTTCCTGTCTCTGTTGTAATCAGAACCTGGGGTGGATGCCACGGTTTTCTTGAGAACACATCAGTGCAATTATAAAGCCTATCAGTGGGGCAGTGATTCACTCTGCAAAGAATCTAAACAAACTAGTCCTTTCTAATTTCCAGCACAGCTTTTCATGAAAGGAGGCATAACTTGTTTTGTGGTTGAGGAAAAGAATGCATATCGCCAGTTCTTACTTGCAGTAACTTATCTGTGAGGTCTGTGAAGTGATTAAACCCCTTTTTGGGAGATAGACTGAACTGGAGAAATGGAAATAAAAGTATGCCTCATCTAATACAGTGTCTGCACTGGTAAGTTTAAAACAAGGAGCTCAAGGGGTTTGAGAGCATCAGATTAGATTATGAAAATTTCTCAGGTTAGTTTTGTTGAAAACTTGGTCGTTTAAAAAAAGTACATACCCCCACAAAGGAAAAGGCTGATAAGTATAACTGTATAAAAAGTAAAAACTTCTGGGGCGCCTGGGTGGCGCAGTCGGTTAAGCCTCCGACTTCAGCCAGGTCACAATCTCGCGGTCCGTGAGTTCGAGCCCCGCGTCAGGCTCTGGGCTGATGGCTCGGAGCCTGGAGCCTGTTTCCGATTCTGTGTCTCCCTCTCTCTCTGACCCTCCCCCGTTCATGCTCTGTCTCTCTCTGTCCCAAAATAAATAAAAAACGTTGAAAAAAAAAATTTAAAAAAAAAAGTAAAAACTTCTGAATCCATGCATACACATGCACACACACAAATCTGCCAGAAATAAAGTTAAAGGACAAACACTAAATCAGGAAAACATCTTGCAACTTATAACACAAAGGTTTACTTTATTTAATATATAAAGAGATTTCACAATTCAATAAGAGAAAGGTAAACACTCTGATAGAAAAATGAGCAATTTACTAAAAAAGAAATAAGAATCATCAATAATCAGAGATGCAACTGAAATAAATAAGAGATGAAGTTCTTTCCTATCAGGCTGAAAGATGAAAAACAAGAAAAGATACACCACAGATGAGGCCATGAGTGGGAATTTTCACACATGCTGGCCAAGTTTGACAATTTCAAAATTTTAAATGCATATCCCCTTTAACATATTAATTTCATTTATAAGAAAGCATCCCAAATAACCATGAGTATGAGAAAAGATTTAGCTACAGAAAACATTCATTACAACATTGCTAATAATATATATACAAAAGAACCTAAATTCCCCAAATTATGGATTTAAATACAGTTTAAGAACAGCCATTTACAGGATACAATGCAGTCTTTTTCTTTTTTAAGGTTTATTTATTTACTTTGAGAGAGAGAGAGAGAGAGAGAGAGAGAGAGAGGGAGGGAAGGAGGAAAGGAGGGAGGGAGGGAGAGCATAAGTGGGGGAGGGGGAGGGACAGAGAGAACCAAGCAGGCTCCACCCTGTCAGTGCAGAGCCCGACACAGGGATTGAACTCATGAACCATGAGATCACGACCGAAATCAAAAGTCCAACCCTTAACTGACTGAGCCACCCAGGCACCCCTACAACATAGTCTTTAAAAGTGATTATTTTAAAAGGGTGATTTCATCTATTTGTTGACTGTTATATAGTTCTCAACATATAATTTTATGTGGCATCCATATCTATATCTGTATATATGGAATGCTACTCTGAGTAAAGTCAGTTTGGAGACTGAGATTTAAAAGTACATAAATATATGACAGGGGCACCTGGGTGCCTCAGTCAGTTGAGTGCCCAACTCTAGATTTTGGCTCAGGTCATGATCTCATGGTTCATGAGTTCAATCCCTGCGTCGGGCTCTGCACTGACAGCATGCAGCCTGCTTGGGTTTCTGTCTCTCTCATTCTCTCTCTCAAAATAAATAAACTTAAAAATATATATATATATATTTATTTACATATATACATTTATTTATATATATATATATATATATATATATACTTATGACAGATAAAAAGACATATAGTTATATATATATCAAAATATTAAAATTTATTTCTATATTTGTGATAACTCATTTATGCTGATTGTTTTTCTTCTGAATGTTTTGTAAAAATTGCTTTGTATGCAAAGGGAAAAAAAATACAACCATTTCAAAAAGACAGATTGCACTTGTGGGCAAATACCCTTGAGCTAGAAGCATCCCTTTTGGTCCCTGAGGATTCACAGAGTAAGCAAAAGGAGTCCATGGTGAATCACTTAGAATTAGGATAGCCATATAATTTATCACCAAAACCAGGGCACTTTTGAATCTGAAAGGAGAAGCTATTAATAATTTTGTATAATCCAGGACTCCCCAGGCAAACGCAGCCATGTGGTCAAGGCTTAGACAGAAACTTAGAATAAAAAGTCTGTTTAACTTGCCTTTGAAAACAACCCGCAGTTGGAGGATTAGGATAAACCCCAAACACAGAGAGTTCCTTTTTATCAGTACAGTTGGGTGCAATTTCTAAACATGCCGACCAGATGGCTGAAGAATCTTGAAAAGTTCAAGTTTCTCACCTGATGAGCTCATTCAGATCAACAGAGCCCTAATTTTGGAGATTTGCTCTTGATAAAAAGCATTTCTCAAAGAAATATGCCACTTGCCTCAGAACATACAGTATTATACTCATGTTATCTCATACTGTAGATTTTAATCTTGGAAACATTGTGTAACACTTTTAAGCCCTTCCTGATTCCAAATCCCCTTGTGACTTGCCTGTTTTCCACTGAGGGCTTTGTTTTACGGAATTATTGTCTATGTGACCAGAGGCTCTCACTTAAGGCCACTGTCGCCCACGCATACTCTGCACTAACTATTCCTGTCCTTCCTCCCCGCCCCTCCACCGTCTCTCCCAGGGCCAGCTCAAATTTCTGCTCTGTCCCAAGCTTTCTCGGCCACAAGTAACCTGTCCTGCTCTGACACCTGCAACATCTATCATCTGCACATCGGAATAGCACCTTCTCACAGGCTATCCTGTTCTCCAATCATTGGTTGCACACATGTCTCCCTCAAACTAGACTAAGCTCCTCGCAAAAGCTACCACTCACAGTCTATGCCACCTGGCACGGGGCCAGGCAAGGCCAGGCTGTCAACCTCTCTTATTCAAATCAGAAAATGAGGGTTGTGATTCCTTCAAATGCCCCACCTCCTACCCAAGCTTGAGTAATTACTAGGCATCATAAGAGACAATTTTTTTTTTTCTTGATCAGCCAGAGTCTCTGAATGCCAAGGTATTTGCATAGATGGAAAAAATTACAGCCTTCTCAATTGAGGCGACTGGTGAGGCCTTTTCCCCCTAAAAGCACCATCAATGGTACACACTAAAGATTCAGAACAAAGTTAGAACAATTCTGCTGGAGAGTAGTGTCTGTGTGAAAGATGGTTCCACAGCTACAAAGGACAAAAGCTCAGACAGGCTCTGTTAACACATGGGACACTATCACTCCCACCTTCCAATACTTTACTTAGATTTGATCTGCCCTGTGTGGGGCCTACACAGAGCTCATCAGCTGATCAATGCTCCAACATCTGCCCTCGTCTTCCTAAGAGTCCAGCACCTGCCATTCCGTGGCATCGATCACAAACTAGGCAACATACGTTGCTAAATCAATCATAGGTCAATCCAAAATTGAAACGACACTCTTTGTACCTCCTGCTGCCAAATTTATAAAGTGATATAACATGTCAATGTCTCCTCCTCCAAGCCAAGCTCAGGATGACTGACACCAGAACAGTAGTATGAACAACCAAATTTACACAGCAAGATCGTTTTATTTATTCCATCACACAAGGCACCGTGTTTTCCATACAACTCCCAGCTGAAACTGCTAACATGTATAAAGAGTTATCAATAACTCTCCTTCTTTTCTCCTAGTCCATTTAGTGCCTTCGTGGGCATTAGGGGAAGGCCCACTTTCTTCAAGAAACTTTACTTCTATTTACAAAATAGTCTTATGGTCCTGATTTTGTTAGAACAAGCCACGTTCATGCCATCTGCCTAGAAAGTTGTCACAATAAATCTATGGTGTCTGTGTTGTGAATGGCACTCCCTTAACTGCGGCACAGTTTTACAGTGCACAACCTATGCAATGGCCATGGCCAGGTGTTTGATAACTCTGGAATTTAAGAAACCAGAAGGAGGGAACCAGGTTTCATTTTACTTCTGCTCTCCACTTCAATTTCATCATCTGTAAGTTGGGAATAATAAAGGCTATCTAGCACGGGTGGCTCGGCACTGATCAACTTTCCCATTAGAGTAGGTAAGCAATGGTCTGTAAAAGGATTCAGAGAGTAAGAAAGAGGTGACCGTATTACTTGATTATTGCGTAACAACCATAGCTATTTCCTTTGATTCTACAAATAGTATTCCTCCAATAACATAATTTGGCTTTCATCCATTGGAAGGAAAAAGACCCTTTTTCTTCATAGCGATGGACGACAGGTCTCACAGCCCTGCCACACTCTGACTGGATGCCTGTGTGAGGAAAAAAGCCCATGATGACAAAGAGGTTGCTGAGGGTTAGGTGTTCATTCTCTGGAAATGAAGAAGGAAAAAAAGGAAACTGGAAATTAGTTGTCCTACATCAGGGCTTCTGGATTCTATCACTGTCATTTTGGGCTAGATAAATTCTTCCCATGCATCTAATGGCAGGAATTTACAGCATCCCCGGCTTCTACCCACCAGATGCCAGGAGTACACCCCCACCCCATCATGACAACCAAAAAGGTCTCCAGACATTGCCAAATATCCTTGGAGTTTGGAGGGGAGGCAGCAAGACCATCCCTGGATGAGAAAACTGGCCTACAGGGAAATTTAAATTTATAGCCTTAGTATCCTTCTTGGGAAGTATTAATCTATGAACAAGATGGACCCCAAGCAAGAGACACCCGGGCTCTACTCTATGTTCTTCAGTGATTGTCTTATGGCCTTAAAGATACCAGTCTTCTATTTCCTGTCATATAAATATAACCCAAGGGCACCTGGGTAGTTCAGTTAAGCGTCCCAACTCTTGGATATGGCTCAGGTCATGGCTCACCATCCATGAGATCAAGCCCCACATTGGGCTCCAAGCTGACAGTGAGGAGCCTGCTTGGTAACCTCTCTCTCCCTCTCTCTATGTCTCTTCCCCACTTGTGCTGTCTCTGTCTCTCAAAATAAATAATCTCTCTCTCTCTCTCTCTCTGTCTCTCTCTCTCTGTCTCTCTTTCCATATATATATATCCCAAACTCTGGCCTCACATTTTCAGGATTTCCTCCTTTTGAAGGTATTGGGCTGGGACTGAGAGAAAGGTGTTAGGGGCTATTGGGGGCTGCTCACAAGCTTAGGTATCCCCTGCTCACTTGGTGCCCAGCCGCCTCTTGGGGCTACAGGACTGCCATCTTCTCTTGAATAATGGTGCTGCTACCACACAGGGCTGGCAGGAAGTAGAGCTAGCAACTTTTTTTTTTAATGCTTATTTATTTTTTGAGAGAGTGCAAGTGGGGAAGGGGCAGAGAGAGGGGGACAGAAGATCCAAACCAGGCTCTGCACTGACCGGCTGTCAGCAAGCTGGATGTGGGGCTTGAACTCACCAACCACGAGATCATGACCTGAGCTGAAGTTGGATGCTCAACAGACTGAGCCACCCATATGCCCCAAGCTAGCCACTTTCAACCCTACATCTATGGCTCCCATATAAGTGTAAGCCCCTAACTAGATTTCTCATAACACAGCTACCTAAGACCAGGTCATTTAAAACCTTGAGGGAAGCAAAAGAAAAGACAACACAGAAAACCTTATGACTGGTTACTGAAGGATTCCAGACTCATAGCTAGATCATCCCAGAGAGGTTCCCCTGCTGGACACTGCCTGGCCCAGCTCCCAGCCAGCAAGAGGCTCCCACCTGCCTGCTCCCCAAACCTGGGGAGCTCAGCCCTGGTCGCAGGTCTGTTCCCTCCCTCTGCTCCAGCCTTCTGTGCCCATGGCTCCTTCTTCTTGCCTTGGGATGACTGACAGATGGGAATATCCCCAGAGAGTCTCAACCACTAACCACAGGGGTTGGCCTTTTCACCCCTTTCTAGTAGGAAGAATAATCTCTCAACAATTCATTTTCCTGAGTCTAGATATTTGGTTTGGAAAATCACCTTAGGGGAAGCTTTCACCAGGAGTCCAAGCTGGCAATAGCCATTGGGCCCACCTCTATGGTACCCATGAAGTAGGCATGAGGTCAGGTTTCCAATGAACTTCCTAACATGGCCCAGTCTCCATCATGAGATGTCCTATGACAAATGGTGAACAATGACACCCGTAACATACTTCTCAGGAATAAAAAAATCCTTTTTAAGGGATAGAGTGTTATGGTCTGAATGATTGTGTTCCCCTCACAAATTCATATGTCGAAATCCTACTCCTGAAGCTAATGGTGTCAGGAGGTAGGGCCTTTGGGGCTTGAAGGAAGATTAATCAGGTCGTGCAGGGGGGACCCTTATAAAAGAGACCCTAAAGAACTCCCTCACCCCTTCCACCACCATGAGGGCACATGGTAAAAGGTGCCATCTACAAACCAAGAAACTGTGACTGAACTCTGAACTTTCCAGTACGATGGTCCTGGACTTCCAACCTTCAGAACTGTGAGAAATACATTTCTGTTGTTTATGAGCCATTCGGTCCGGGGGAATTTGTTACAGCAACTCGAACAGACCAAGACAGAGTATTCTCAATCCATAGTAGGAAAGAAATTTTTTTTTTCTAACACACAGCAAAACGTGTAAAACAAGAGCAATGAAAACTGTGGAGCTGGTACGGAAAATTCAGGCCAAACAATGGAACAGAAAAGGGAGCTCAGAAACAGACTCATGTATTTGGGAAGCGAGTATATGACTGATCTCTATGGAAAGTCTAAACTATTCAATATATGCCTGGAGAAAACTGGTAGCTGTTTGGAAAAAGCTCAAAAATAAAAATGTTTACCTCACATCATTAACCAAAAATATCTAAGAGCTAAAAGTGAAAACAAAGACCTGTAAAGCAGAAAGAAAAAATACAAGAAAATATTTTATGGCCTTAGGGGAAGAGAAGGTCTTCTTAAGCAAGACATAAAATGCAAAAGGCCTGAAGGAAAAGTCCAATACATCTGACTACAAACAAATGGAAAAAAAAAAAATGTGCATAGAAAAGATGCCCCACATGAGGTTAAAAGAAGAAAAGCATCAAGCTGGAAAATTACATTATTTTCAAACAAACGAAGTCTCTAAATCTAGAATGTAGACAGAATTCCTACAAATCAATAAAAGGATCTAAAAATACCAATAACAAATCATCAAAAGATACTAACGGCAATTTACAGTGTGAAAACACAGTGGACATAAGAACGAATGCTCAAAAAATATACCAGACATGAGGGAAATAGAAATTAAATAAGATTTTTTCAATCCTAATCTTGGCAAAATTAAAGTGTTTGAAAACGTTGGGTATGAGTTAGGGCGTGAGGAAATGGGGCATTCCTATGCTGCTAGTCAGAGCGTGAATCGATCAGCTACTTCAGAAGACAATTTGGCCAAACTGTGAAAATTTAAAATGCACATACCCAGTGATTGTACTTTTGGGTAGAAAGACTTCTTCATGTGTCCAGGAAGCAGCTATAAAAATAAAGATGTTGACCACCCTATGTTTTTAAAACCAGAAACCTCAATGTCTATCACTAGGACGACAGGCAGGCTCTGGAACATTTTGTGGAATATTATGCAGCAATTTAAAAGAATGAGGTATTTCCATACATAATAACATGCAGTCGCATATGTGAAAAAAGAAAATTGCAGAAAAATATCCACAAAACGGTCTGTTGCCCCTGTCAATCTTGTTTATGCAAGGCTTCTTTCTCAACCAAGGATAAAATACGTATTTCTACCAAATGATGTTGTTCATGTTTAAAAGAAAATTAGAATATACATGCAGCAATATCATCTATGCCTGTAATGATAAATATATACATAGGTAAGTGTTTAGAAAATGGTATGAAAAGCTGCCCTCAGATTTGGGGGTAAGGGAGTGATCTGGGGGCAGGGTAGGGACCACATTTGAAGCAAATACTCAAAGGGCATTTCCCCCTCATCACTACTGTTTTACTGTCTCCTGGGAACACACTCATTCATGTGTGATTTTTAGGATTCAGTATTAATTTTTTTATAAAAGACAATAAATAAATTGGGGGGGGGGTAATTTGCAGAGACCCCACTCTGCTTACTATTAAGACAAGTATTTACACTGTCATGCAAAAACAGTTTTGCCTGCAACCACACTTTGGATTTTGCTGTTTCTCGGAATAACAGAAAAGTCTTGTAGGGCCCTCCCCAGAACAATAGGGACATGCATCTTGCCCTGAAGTCCCTGTCCAGTGAAGTTTCAGGCAGAAGTTTCTGACAGAAGTCTCCATCAGGTGATGCAGGACAGTAGCCCCATACAAAGGAAAAGGAGCTTTAATTTCCTTTTTTTCCCCCAATTTTAATTTAAATTCTAGTTAGTTAACATATAGTGTAATAGTGGTTTCAGCAATAGAATTTAGTGATTCATCACTTACATATAATACCTAGTACTCATCACAAGTGCCCTCCTTAATGCCCATCACCCATCTAGCTCTTCCCCCACCTACCTCCCTCCATCAACCTGCAGTTTATTCTCTATAGTTAAGAGTCTCTTGTGGTTTGCTTCCCTCTTTTTTTTCCTTCCCAAATGCCACATATGAGTATTTGCCTCATATGGTATTTGTCTTTCTCTGACTTATTTCACTTAGCATAACACACTCTAGATCTGTCCACATCACTGCAAATGGCAAGATTTCATTCTTTTTGATTGCTGAGCAATAGTCCGTTGTATATCTATACCACATCTTTTTTTTTTTTTAATTTTTTAATGTTTATTGATTTTTGACAGAGAGAGAGATAGAGCATTAGCGGGGGAGGGGCAGAGAGAGAGGGAGACACAGAATCCGAAGCAGGCTCCAGCAGCCTCTGAGCTGTCAGCACAGAGCCCGACGCGGGGCTTGAACTCACAGACCGCGAGATCATGACCTGAGGTGAAGTCGGACGCTTAACTGACTGAGCCAACCAGGCGCCCCTATACCACATCTCCTTTAACCATTCATCAGTTGATGGACATTTGGGCTCTTTCCATAGTTTGGCTGTTGTTGATAATGCTGCTATAAACATTGGGGTGCATATAACCCTTTGAATCTGTATTTTTGTATTCTTTGGGTAAACACCTTGTAGTGCAATTGCTGGGTCATAGGGTAATTCTGTTTTTAACCTCCTGAAGAACCTCCATACTGTTTTCAGAGTGGCTGCACCAGCTCACATTCCCACCAACAGTGTAAGAGGGTTCTCCTTTCTCCACAACCTCGCCAACATCTGTTGTTTCCTGCACTGTTAACTTTAGCCATTCTGACAGGTGTGAGGAGGTATCTCATCATGGTTTTGATTTGTATTTCCTTGATGACGAGTGATATTGAACATCTTTTTATGTGTCTGTTAGCCATCTGGATGCCTTCTTTGGAAAAATGTCTATGTCTTCTGCCTATTTCTTCACTGGATTATTTGTTTTTTGGGTGTTGAGTTTGAAAGATTCTTTATAGATTTTGGATACTAACCCTTTTACCCCATATGTCATTTGCAAATATCTTCTCCCATTCCGTAGGCTGCCTTTTAGTTTTGTTGATTGTTTCCTTCTCTGTGCAGAAGCTTTTTATCTTGGTGAGGTCCCCATAGTTCATTTTTGCTTTTGTTTCCCTTGCCTCCGGAGACGTGTTTAGTAAGAAGTTGCTACTGCCGAGGTCAGACATGTTGCTGTCTGTGTTCTCCTCTAGGATTTTGATGGTTTCCTGTCTCACATTCAGGTCTTTCATCCATTTTGAATTTATTTTTGCATATGGTGTAAGAAACTGGTCCAGTTTCATTCTTCTGCATGTTGTTGAAGAGACTGTCGTTTTTCCATCAGATATTCTCTCCTGCTTTGTCAAAGATGAGTTGACCATATAGTTGTGGGTCCATTTCTGGGTTCTCTATTCTGTTCCATTGATCTATGTGTCTGTTTGTATGCTGTCTTGATGACTACAGCTTTGTAATAGAGTTTGTAGTCCAAAATCCTGATGCCTCCAGCTTTGCGTTTCTTTTTCAAGGTGGCTGTGGAGTTTCCTTTCTAAGTAGAAGGATGGTCAGAAGCCCTCCTAGCACCAGGAGCCCTCCTGGCATCAGAGGGTCAGCCTGTTTCTGACTGGCAGCTGTTGTCTGCACAATGTAATAATGCAATAATTGCATTAAATGCAATAATGTCATATTGCAACTGAAGTAATAACCGTAGCAAACATTTACAATTGTCCTTTGTGTGCCAGGCCCCCACGGGGGGGCTCAAGACCTGGCATCTCACGAGAGTCCTCATGACACTCTGAAGAGAAGAGCCTTGGTACCCATTTAATAGATGAGGAAACTGAGGTTGGGATGGATTAAGAAAGGTTCTCGAGCAAATGACTGAAGGGCAATTCTAATGCATACCTGCCCAACTGAAGCCAGTGCTCTGGCCTCCACCCTGCACTGCCTCCCCCACTATATTAGCTGGTGAGTTTGGAGGGGTGGACATGTGTCTTAAATTTTTATGTATTTCTATTTAGGTTAAGGGCCAAAAGTGAATTGTACAGGAGTGCTAAAGAGATGCTCTCTCTCCTCCTGTCTAACCCCTGAGAAAGAGAAACGGAGAGAGATGGGGCGGGTTCTGCCACACTGCGGGGAGCAGAGAGGCCTCCTCACCCTGCAACATCAGAGTGCTTCAGGAAGCCCAAGGAGATCAAAGTCACAGATGAATCTGCCTGGGGTGGCAAGGCAGCTTTACCTCCCCATAACACATTCCCCTTTTGGCCTTTCTGCCAAAGTCAGAATGCAAGTTGCATGTTTTTGTAGTTCTGTTTATTAATGGAGTCCGTGTTTATTCAGAGCAGACGCATGGCTAGGGCCTTAGAGTGAAACCAATAACCCAAAGCCTGGAATGCCTATTTTCTTTCCCACTCCCGTTGCTACTGGGGGTCTTTTATCCCAGTCCTCTTTGATCTAGCAACATGTGAGGGGCAGGGAAGAGGCAGGCAGCCTTGTCTAACAAGGCCAGGGAGTCAGCACACCTGCCCTCCAGATGCAGCCTGGAGCTCTTATAAAAGGTAACAACGTATGTAACAAATTTCCCCCCAATTACAATTCGCAGAGAGAGAGCGGGTGAGGGAAATAAATTTAGGGAGAAGAGTGGCAGATGGGATAGATGGATTCAATTAAGACAAAGAACATCAAACAATTCCAGGGATGCCTCATTTTAATGGAATGTCATTTTCCCCTCGTCGCCTCCAGGGAGCTCCCAACATCGGTCTAGGTAGGAAGTAGGGTGCACACACAGCGCCTCGACCCCAGCAGGAGTTTAATATCCTCAAATGAGAGAGCTAATATTACCCCTTCTCTTCTTTTCAGTAATGAGGGAAAGCAGCCCATGAATCAGACTAAGTGAATGCAGGCTGCGTATTAGATGCACATCTCTCCAGAACCAGGTGTTATTCAAATTAAATAGGTATTTTCCACTGTCATCTCTGTTGAACTGATTTCTTTATCTGGTCTATGGAAGAGTCTCTTTTTCAATTAAACCCGCCCCTGTTATTTTTCTAAGAAAGATAAAACAATAAAAATATTTACACCCCTTTTATCTTCCCAAACATTACCCATGAAGGGAGGAAGGTGGTTACACCTTTGCTAGACGGTTTTATCACACAGATGTTACACTGATGTGCTTTAAATGACTTCTGCAGGTCAGTGTGAAGAATGTGTAAGATTCTTGTTGCCACTAACACGATTTGTAACTCTTTACCACCGAAAGGAATACAAGTCTGCAATAACTTTGCCATACGTATAGTTGATACATAAGTATAGACATGTATATAATACTATATATGCACCACGCTGACCCAAATACTACTCCCGACTGACCTCAATTTTCATCTAAAGCCAAGTGTAAAAGTCCAGTGGTTTCATGAGCAACGCTTCCTTCATTCTCTGGCTCCCAGTGGTATAATTTAATTGACAGCCATGTTATCCAGTTACAAAGTCATAGGTGGGTTAGAGTTTCACAAAGTTGGTATTATTATCTCTATAGTCAGTGGAGAGACTGCGCAAGGCTGAGAGTGGAAACCGCAATTATGCTCCAGAAGTCTAACTGCAATAATGTATACCCATTCTGATGATCAGTTAAATAAGCAATGTATCCAATGTCTATTTTGTAGAGCTGCTAAACCACTTTTAGATTCCAGACCATACTTTCCTGTGTTACAAATGAAAATGCTCCCTGCTAGAAGGGGATGATATTTAGGCTGTCACACCAGCTTCAGGGTTCTGTGTAGAAGTAATTTCTACTTGAGAGGCTCAGCTGAGGGTGGGGGCGGGGGTGGGAGTAAACTAATGTTAAAATATCAAAGCACTGCCTTATTTCTTCTTAGACTGAGGTGCCCTGACTCCTCCTATGATAAGCCACCTTTGGGTTTTTGAGTGGTTTAAAATGGTTCCTGGGAGGGGAGAAAGAATTTTCTGGAAGCCCCCAACCATTGGGCTTGAGTCCCTTCATCAATTTACTCTCCACACACCTCAAGGATGGATGGCAGGGTTGTAATGGCCATCAGTGTGGTAGCATTGCTCTCAGTGAAGATTTGTTTCCAACAGTTACATCATGACCTTGTTGTCATTGTACAATTCTTTCCATAAACTAGTGATTGAGTTTAAATAAGAAAAACTTGGGGTGCCTGGGTGGCTCAGCTGGTGGAGCGCCCGACTCTTATTTTGGCTCAGGTCATGATCCCAGGGTCTTGGAATTGAGCCCTGCATCAGGCTCTGCACTGAGTGTGGAGCCTGCTTAAGATTCTCCCTCTCTTCCTACCCCCCCACCCCCGTCCCTCCCCTGCTCATGCATGCTCTCTCTCAAATTAAAAATAAGTAAATAAATAAAATGAAAATAAAGAGCCAAAACTTGAATACCCGGAGATAAAGGTAAATTACAAAACTCAGCATAGGAGATACTAGAGTAAACCAGTCCCACTAAGCTGGCAAGGATAACACTAAACACTTTATACCCAAACCGTTGTGTATGAGTTATGTATTGCTATGTAACAAGTTACCCCAGAACTTAACAACTTAAAACAACAAACATCAATTATCTCATAGTTTAAGGCAGTCAGGAACACAAGAACACAGGAACACAGACTTGACTGGGGGCCTCTGCCCCAAGGTCTCTCATGCGTGCGCAGGGCTGTGGTCTCATCTCAAGGCTTGACTAGAGAAAAATGTGTTCCCAAATTCACTCGACATGGCTATTGACAGGATTTAGTACCTCATGGGCTTGTTGGACCACGAGCCTCAGTTCCTCACTGACTGTTGGCCAGAGGCCTCCTTCAGTTCCCTGCCACATGTGCCTCCCCCTAGGGCACCTCACAAGATGGCAGTGGTCTTCCTTGGAGCCAGCCAGTGACAGCAGGAGTGAATAAGACAGAAGCCACAGTCGTTTTGTAACCTAGCCTTGGAAGTGTCACGCTATACCTATTTGTTTAGCTGCAAGTTACTAGGTCCGGCCCATGTGGAAGGGGAGGGGCTCACATGAGGGTATAGATACCAGGATGTGGGGATCACTGTGGTCATCTTAGAGGCTGCCTACTACATCTTCCCTTGCAAGCAGAATAGAGGAATAAATACAAAAATGGAAGGAAAATCAGAAGGCAGTAGGGGAAAGGAAAAATGTTCCAGGATCTAATTACTTATGCCTCTGTGCTCTCTCCCTCCCCAAATCCAGCCATTCAACATACCCTTGAATGAGGTGCCCTCTTCTCCACCTGCATGGGACCACCAAAGTTCCCCACACCATGAATATTGTAGCACTGCTTCTAACCTGCTTCCCTATCCAATATATCCGGGACACCACGGCCTTTCTAAGTCACACTTTCTACTTACCTTTAACACTGCAGAGAGCCCCTTCAGTGGCTTCCCATTGTCAAAAAACAAAACAACAAACAAACAAAAAAAACCCCCAAACTCCTTAGGCCACCATTCAGTGCCTTCCATAGTTTGACCAGGCCTGACAATAATCCCAAACCCCCAACAATAACCCACCATCCCAGGTAAACTACCTTCAACCCCAAACACACCAAGCTTGTGCTCGGCTTGAAACATCTGTGACCATTGCTCTCCTTCCCTCGGCAAGACAAGTCTTCACCTATACCATGATAAATCCTCCCCAATGTCCAAGATGCACAGCAGATCCTATCTTCTCTGTGACACATTTTCTGGTCATTCCAAACTAGATCTTAGTTCCTCCTATGAACAGGCATAGCTCTCAGAGAGCACACATTCACTGCCTGGGTGCCTGTCACTGTACTTGTTTTTTTCCAAGTGGCTGATAAGTTTCACACCTTCCTTCTTCCACAGAGACCACCAGACTGCATCTCCACACTGGGCTAGGTCTCATTTGTCTTCCCCTGTTGAAAACACTAGTCCATGACAGGCAATATTTGTTGAAAAGGTGGATGGGTAGATGGATGGATGGATGGATGGATGGATGGATGGATGGATATTTGGAAGGATATGCCACAGTGTCTAGCATATACTAGGTCAGTAATTAATAAATATTTCTTAATAGTACAAACCCTTACAAAGAGAATTCTCCACTCATTGGCATCTTCGCCATTTAGTGGTTCCTATGTAGAAACCCTTCCAAAGACAGCAGAGGAAAATCAAACTTGTCTGGATCTGACAAAACATAAGCCCATTCATACAAATATCACAACTGGAGACCAATCCACAGCTCCTCCTTCATGGCCCATCCTAACCCTGGCTTTGCCAAGTGCAGGGGCACTGGATGGCATAGCCAAGGGCAGAACTCCATCTGTGCAGAGCAACTTCCAATAAGTGTGCCTCCCCCATGAGGCAGAAGCAGAGTAGTAAGAACTAAAAGGGTACTGGGGAAAATGAAAAATATGACAATTGTGAGGGAGTGTCCATCTTTTTTAGGTAAGTCCTAGTAAATGAAAGGATTCAAAGAGAGAGAGAGAGATACCAGAAGACCTTTTAAGGCCTTTGTTGCCTACCCCTAGGGGGAAAGGGGAAATCTCAATTAAAGCATCAAACATCCCAAATCCAGAGGAAATAAATCTAACGCTTCCTTTCTAGCTGGCCAGAGTTAAGCCCGGACTGAATTCTCCCAGGAGTCGGGTTCCTGGCCATAGATTGCAGGCGCTAATCCGGGCCACCCTGGAACCACCACCGTGGGGAGCGCTGGAAATTGCTCCAGGGGCTTGGCCCTGGAAGCATCATTTTCCGAGAGAAGTGAATGTGCTCTCCCGCTATCCTGATCCTGGAGCAAGGTCTACGCAGTGGTTTCCCCGGGCGCCCGAGACACGCATCGCGCAGGGAAACTGGGGGCACCGCGGCCCTGAGTTTTGAGCTTTGCACGTCCCGCAGCCTCACTGAGATGGGTAGGCAACTGCCCTCGCCCCAAACTCACCTGCTTTTTAGAACCACTTCCATCTACCCATTGATGTCAGCTCCCAAAGGCATCCCCGGAATCCTCCACGGTCCAAGGTCCACCGAGACAGAGAAGAAAGGGTGAAGGGAGCGGTGGCTGGGAGGAGAGGTCACCAGGGTCCCCTCCCTGGATTGGGATGCTCATCGGGGGGCAGGGGGGAACACCTGCGCGGCTCCTCCCCTCTCGGTCGCGGGGGCACCTCACGGTGGACCACAGGGAGCCGGCGAGGGAAGGACACGCTGGAAGGACTGAATGCAAAAACTTTCCGTCTTCTGGCGGCCACTCCGCGGGAAAGACCACCCCGCCTACGGCCCCGGGTCGTGCCTCTCCCGGCTCGCACCCCCGCCCCGCTCGCCCCGCTCGCCCCGGCCCCTCCGATCCGGGCTCCGGACGCCGGGCGCAGGCGGTGGCGGCGGCGGCGGCGCCGCAGCAGCTCGGCGCCCG
>NC_064816.1:75399259-75512721 GCF_023721935.1 Panthera uncia
AAAAGAGGGTGGAAAAAGCAGGGAGGTTATGAGGCTTAATAAAGAAGGTAAGTGGAGCTACTGGCATTTTAGTGTTAGCATGTGTGGCACAATCTTCACAGGATTTCGACTATAATGTGAATTGTTCTGCTGGGTACAGAGTGACTAAGGCTTGTCAAAAATCGAGCACGCCCAGGTGACTACTGCTTCATGTTAACTTCTTTCAAAGTATAAATACAACTGGGGGGGGGAGGGGGGAGACTGTGGAAGGCAGAAGTTTACAGCAGTTTAGTTGAGGTCCACGTTTGGACCTTCTGATGCAGATCTGCCATTCACCTTTGGAGCATCACTGCCAAATGATCGGGGGCGGGGGGGGGGGTGTTGAAATCTCTGAAATGAGGAGCAGGGCTCCCCTCGCCGGCATCCCAGCCTTCCTTATAGGTAAATACAGAACAATTTAATGAGCCCCACATGGTCAGTGGTTCCAGCCGCCACTTCTCCACTTTCCACTGGAAACCATTGTACACGGCAAACCTTTGCACCAAGTTATGTTTGGCCCACTTTGTGTGTGGTCACAGATTGTTACGTGGCCAGCAGGGTTCGGGACATCTGTGTGTGCAGCCCCCAGCCGGTCGCCCATCTCTGTGTCCCCGGCGTGGAAATACAGTACCTGAAATGGGACACAGTGAGTAGATAGGTCATCCCAGACTGAGGCAGGGGAGGGGAGCCACAGCCTGCTGGAACTGGGCATCAAACACACATGGTCGTCATAAATAAATCATATCCTGTTCGCGTTTGCGGGCCTGCCATATGTAACTCTGGCCTATTCACATGGAGCGACTCCAGAGGCCACTTTCTGCCGAACAAATGGATGGGTTCATTTGAATTGTGATTTACTAACTGGGTGTCTTGTAAACATGGTTGGCTGGAATTGGGGTGGGAGGAAGGCATGAGGGGGCAGAAGAGGTTGGTGGGAAGTGTGGAAGGAGTTCAGCCATAACTAGGCCGTGGGAGCATTGCTCATCCAAAACGAATGGAGGAAAGACTCCAAAGAATGGTCTCCCTCATAAACCAGGATATCGCCCTGTAAGGCAGTTAAAACCTACTTGGAAAGACAGACCTCATTTTGTGGATCAACACCTAAGACAGTCGGTTTTCTGTGCCCAGTGATCTCCTGACCATCCAGGGAGAGGAAAATTTGTGCTTTAGAAAAAATAGCATGGAGGTTAAAATGCATGCATATTCAAGGACAGTTCTTTAGCATAGTGTTCCTGCTAATTAAGCACTTTGGGAACGAAACCTTATTCAAAAGATGCTTGCCTCTAAATATCTTAGTGTGATCTTGCCATGTGTCTTTAGGACATGCAAGGGAGTGATGTCGAGTGGACTTCTTACAAGTGGCAGCTTATTTGCGCTAAACGCCCATGTATGTTGACAATGGAAAGTATCACTAGGGATTGTTTTTCTTTATGAACTCTGGAAATCTTTAAGAGCTTATGGGACTCGGTGTTCAGGCCCCTGGCAATGCCAAGGTTTTCGCAGAAGACGAGGTTGTGAAACCTTAAAGTTGAACAGAGGTCGTGGTAGGGCACCCATTGGCACCTCTCAGGCCTGGGTGATAGATTGTGACCATAACACAGAAAACTCATATTCTGCACCCTCCTCCCTGCTTCTGTTTTCAAAAGACTTGCTCTCAGATGCTCTTCGCCTTGTGAGAAATAGATTTTTTAAAGGAAAAATGAAAAGCTCTACTCTCCTCAGAAGTCACAAGTGGTACATCCTGGTTATTATAGCCTTTGTCCTGTAAAGGTACAAAGATTTAGCTCCTAATTATATGCGTTTGCATTAAGGGCACCCACTGTTCAGTGTAACGTGCAATTGCTGAGTTCACCGAATAGCCATGTATGGGCTGAAATCTCTTTGTTCGTGGGCCTGGAGGAGCAGGCTTGGGTTAGCAATCCCTGAAGGTCTCCCTGGTATGTGCATATAGTTTTCTTTACAGGGAGAGTATACAGCACTAAATACCTGTTCCCCCCGTGGTGAGGAATTTAAGGGTCGAGCTGGGACTCGTGTCGGGATATTTGGTTGCAGGGATCTCCAGAAACACTGGTTGCATTAGTCTTGCCATGGGCCTTCTTGTTGGAGTCCCCACGTGGGTGGCTTCAAGGTGGACACGTGTTTGTGGATGGGTCTCCAGGACACAAAGGGGCTTCGATGTGATCGTGTCTATCCATGTGTGTGAAACACACACATTGACCATGGCACTATTGGTAGGAAGCAAGTCTTGAAAAGAAGTTTGGGCTTTAATGGCCGTGAGTGAATAAAAGAAAGGGTAGGAATTCTAACTGAGAAATGAAGGGGCATGATCCACTTTTTAATGTGATGTTTTAAATTGTGGTAAAAAATTTTAACATAAAATTTACCATTTTAACCCACTTCCAAAAGTACAATCTGGGGATACCAACTACATTTACAATGTTGTACAACCATCATCACTGGACATTTTCTGAACTTTTCATCATCCCAACCAGATACCCTGTACCCATTATACAATAGCTCTCCCTCCGCCCTCTGGTAACCTCTGGTCTATCTTCTGTCTCTATTATGAAGTTGCCTATCTTAGATTCTCTCTCCCTCCCTCTCCCACCCCTCTATCTCTCCCTCCCTATCTCTCATTTCACTTAGCATAACATTTTCATCGTTCATCCACGCCGTAGCATGTGTTGGAATTTCATTCCTTTTTAGGGCTAAATAATATTCCATCCTGTGCATGTTTTATTTATCCAGCCACCTGTTGATGGACGTTAGGCTCGTTTCCACCTTTTAGCTGTAGTGAATAATGCTGCTGTGAATATTGTCACCATGTGATATGTTTTGTAGACTAAGCTCAGCCAGGAGAGTTAGCCTGGAAATGCAAAAGAAGAAACATAGTATCGCCTTCTGCTTGTGTCTGGCCACAGCTTCAGAAGACCCAGGAAGGACTTGCAGTGGTTTTGAATAACCTGATTATTGGAATATACTTCCTTCTTCATTCCTCTTTCGCCTTTTTTGGCTTCCATTCACCTGTATCAGTGTGAAATGTTAACGCTTCAGAATTTCTGTAAGGAATTCTTTACATTAATGTTATTTCATCTAAAGTTAGCTAAAAGCACAGTTGACAGGAATTTGGCAAACATTTTTCCACCTTGCCAGATCAACACCTGGGTTCGGAAGGTGTGCTGACCCGTGCTTGAACATGGTTGCATGGGGTTATGCGGAGGGCAGCCGGAGCGCCAAAGGAGCCCGAGAGAGGGCTTTGGGTCATCTTCCTACAGTTCCCCTATATGACCTTGGGAACATAGGTCATATATGACCTTCCCTTCCCTGGGCCCCTTCTCTCACTTACAAAGTAAGGGAGTGGGATTAAACATTCGCCCAAGATCCCTTTGAGACTGCTGAACCTGACTTTTCCTACTGAATGTACTTCTATTTGAAATGGAGGCATGCCAGACAGGCTGTTTTTTAAGAAACAACAATAAAATGAAGCCTTCCCGTTAAAAATATCTGAAACTACTACACCGTGGGTCTGTCTTCTCATTGTATCTTCTCCTGGTGGTAAACATCACTGTCTTTCATAAACAAGCATATTCTGTGAATAGATTGTAAATGCCATGTGGTCTTGAGGACTCTGAGAAAACTGAGGGTCTGAGTTCAAAACTCAGGGATGTGTGTTGCCTAGAGGGGAGAGTAAGTTGGCTTCAATCAGTGTGGACCAATGAGGCACTGAGATTCCTTAAGAGGAGGGGTCCCAGGAATCTTATTAGCCTAATCTAAGATGTGAAATTCAGCTAGGATAGAAAATTCCAAGGAAGGCTATTCATCTAGTTAACCTTTTAAAATAATCTTCTCTCTAGCTTCGGAGATTTATCTGAAGACTTTTTTTTTTCCAGCTAATTGGGGAAAAGCGCTGTGATGGAGAAGGATGGTCTTCTTTTCTCATTGTCTCACTTGAACTTTTTTTAAGCTTGTCAATTCCTAACTAAGGAACGGGGTGCATGTGGTGCATAAGTGCCCCGAACTCTATACAATGGAGATAGTAACAGGGTTGTGAGGATTGACTGAGATATTACAAAAGGACCCAGCACATAGTAAGCGCTTACTGTTTGCCTTTGTCCTTTTTTTTTTTTAACTGTTATAATGATTATGCTTATCATTTATTAATGAAGCTATTTCTAGAAAACTTTATTGTTATGGTTAACTTGGATTTTTAACTAACCAGCGACAAATGGAAGAGAGATTACTGTATCAGAAGTTTCATTTTCATCGTAAACCAGGTTATCATAATTTTATAAAGCTAGTGATTTAAAAAAGATTTCTGTGACATCCATGTATTTAATGGTGCACAGTGGATACGTAGTTTGATAAGTTTTTATCAAGAGGTAGAAAAAATATTTAGGCAGGTTCGGGCCTGAGGCTAAGAAGTGTTTACAGAGTTCTGAGGACAGGTGAGATGTAAACAATAATTTAGAAAATGATCAATAAGTTGTTTTATCTGGTCACTGAGACAAGAAAGTCCTCAATAGATCCTTGTTTGGGCCTTTTGGAAACCTATGCTCGTTACTTTGGGCATTTGTGTTTTCATGTTCCCAGATGTTTTGCTTTGATGGAGGTACACTTGTGGAATGCTTCCAATGTGAAAAGTGCTCAGGGTCCTGTAAGACCTTGCCGTGATGGTGAGACTTTGCTGCTCTCCTGAGATGCTGGCAGAGTTGGGGGGAACACAGCAGAAGCAGGGAGCATGGGAACATGTTCAGTTCAGGTTTAGGAGTCTTGCCGTTGTGGCAAATTGGAGGGAAGGATGGCAAGTGACCTGGTAAGAGTGAAGTGTTCCTAGACACCGAGCCAGGGACCCAGCGACAGGTGGTGGAGATTTATGGGAAAGTGTGGACAGCTCCCCTTTGTCATTATACAGACACCTCCGTATCTATGCTAATAGGAGATGGGGAGAGACCAAGTCCACAGATTACACAGATAAACCTCATTTTTGCCATTAATTTCAACTTCCTTCTCCATTAAGCCTACCTGCCTCCTCTTTTGCTAACAAGCAGCAACAATTTGTTGGCTTTGGCATTTCATTATCATCTCTCTCATCTCGCCCAGCCCCAGCATTTGGGATGAAAGGACAGGAGAGACAGAGGGGCCTCCAGGTGGTAGGGAGGAAAGCTGGGAAGGAGAAGAAGGGCTTGGAGAGTGAATTAGCTTTGGAGCTGCCCCCAGCTGATGGGGTAGAGGGGGTTCCAGGACCAAGACCGCGAAGCAGAGAGAACGTGTTTCCAAAGCCATCTAGTTCTGAAAATATAAAGCTTCTAAAATGAGTACCTCTTTATTTTTTTATTTTTTATTTTTTATTTTTTATTAGAGAGAGAGAAAGAGTGCGTGCAAGCAGGGGAGAGGGGCAGAGGGAGAGGGAAAGAATCTTAAGCAGGCTCCATGCCCAGCACAGAGCCCGACACAGGGGTTGACTCCACGGCCGTGAGCCGAAATCAAGAGTCAGACGTTTAACTGACTGGGAGCCACCCAGGCGCCTCATAAAATGAGTATCCATTACACATACAAGCATTTCCATGTGCCTGTGTCTTCATGTGGACTCTGGCTCCTTCCAAAACAGAAAGTCAGACAGGGTGGGCACACTTTGAAATGCTGTATGTGAATTTGGCTTCTACGCACAGTTCCCTGTGCTGGGTTCTCATTGGATATCATTCTACATGAATAATTTTTTTTTTTAGTTTCAAGAAGATGTAGACTTTTATACATACCCACACTCATTTAAACGCTTCTTGTTTTCTTTAATAATGTTCGTGGGTTACGAAATTCAAGAAGGTGTGCAGTGAAAAGGAAGCCTCCCTCCTCCCCCTGTCCCCAGTTGCTTCCAGTAGATACACATACGTTTTTCCTTCTCACTTACCCAACACAGATGCTAGCATACTATAGGTACTGCCTGGTGTCTTGCCATATCCATTCATCTTACAGAGCGGTCCTTATCAGTACATACAGAGCTACTGCATTCTCTTTTGGGTGTGCCCATGTGATGGGATCATAACTTAAGCCTCTGAGTGTCCTGCTTAGCTTGGTCTGTGTCGTGCATTTGAGACCGAGTGTGCTGTCAGTGTGCCGGCACCAGACAAGGCCTGGGGATACGGCAGTGGAAAAGCACAGCCCCTGCCTTATGGCTCTTCCAACCTAGTGGCAAAGGCAAGTGTGAGAAGTCATGGTGACCGTGGTGAGTGCTCTGATAGGGAAAATCAGGGTGCCATTGAAAGCCATGTTGGAAGGACCTAGCTTACATTAGGGGCTCAGTGAAGGCCTCCCCGAGGAAATTTTATTTACACTAAAACCTAGAGGATGAATGGAAGTTTCCATGTGCTTCCAGGGCTGGCCAGCGTGGAGTTAAAGGAAGCAACATGCATGAAGGCCCAAAGTGTGAGAGTGTATAGAATGTTCTAGAAAGAAAAAAGGCTGGCACTAGACGGAAGCTAGCAAAGCAGAGAATAAGAACGAAGTTTCTCAGCTGCGGTACTGCTTCTTCATGGTGGGGACTGTCGCGTGCATTGCAGGGTGTTTAGCAGCATCCCTGGCCTCTACAAGTAGAGTCCAGAGGCTCCTCTCCCAAAAACATCTCTAGACGTTGCCAAAGTTTCCCTGGGCTGGGGCAAAATCACCCTGATAGAGAATTACTGGTGTAAGGTGAGGCTGGAAAAGTAAGAACACAAGAAACGTAGACTGAGGTATTCACAGAAATACTCTGCTACCCTCTGTCTGTGTCTTAGGCCTACATTCCAGGTGAGTCGACCAAACTGAATACTCAGCAGGCGTATACAGACCTGTGACTATCCCCCAGCAATGGGCTACACTTAGGAGGGTCTAAAGAGAGAAGACCCCATCCCTCCCTCAAGAAGCTCTCCTCCCAAGGTTTCCAAGATGACTCCTTCAAACCTTCAGTTCCAATCTGTCCTAAATAGTGACAGTAGTGAGTTCAGGTTCTAATTCTGGGTGGCCCACCCTCCCTCACTGTGGGTAGAGGAGACCCTGAGGTGCTGATTCTGATAATGACGGCGTTTATTATATGGTGGCCCCTGATGTCAAAAGCACCATGATGAAGCATTAAGGATTTCAGTTTATATTTATATTTAAAGTCAGGCTGGAAATACAACTGGCGTTCTGTGCAGTTTGATTACCCATGGGATTTGTCTGCAATGGGGATGCACATGATGGAGAGCAAAGCAGCTGGTTTCAGGATTTCCGTGTTAAGGACTAGAAAATAGGAAAGGGAGAGGAAGTCTGATTCCTGAGGGCTGCTGAGCTGTGCTCCAAGTGGTCTGTGGCATTATTTAGGACCATAAGGGCATGCTCACTCCAGCCAGTGGTTGTCAGGGGCTGGCTGTCTCTGGTCAGAATTGATTTAGAAAAGTGAGGCAGATTCGGTTTCTGCATGGTGTTCTGTGGACGTTGTGTTTATATCCTTTGGGCCAACCTTCCATTCGTGACACTCCGTTTCATTTATGACATAAAACAGTAGAGGCAGACGCAGTGAGACCCTGTCCCAGTCAACTCCCTTTTACCCAGGGACCCCATGCTCTGAGGTAGCCCACCGTTTACACTGCAAACCAGGATCATTTAGTGACTGCAATAGGAGCGATGCCACCAAGATGGTGACATGGGTCGTTCCTGACCTCACTCCTCCTCACAAGAGCAACTAACAACTATCCGTGGACAAGGCACCACTGGGAGAATCCCAGAACATGGGGGTGAGCTGACGCACTCCCGGCACCACACAGACCAAGACAGACCCCCGTGGAGGGTCAGAGGAGCCCTGCTCCCTGACCGCATTGCCCCCTCCCTCTCCGCCAGGCCAATGCAGCACCGCATGGACAGATTGCCTTGAGCCAAGTCTCCACCAGGGAGAAGAGAGCCCTGGGTGATGGGGACATCCAGCTCCGGGGGGTCCCCACTGCAGTCTCACCTCAACAGGGCAAATCTGTGGGGCCTGACCACTGGGAGTACAAATGTGACTGCAGTAATCAAATGTAGCCATCATGGAGAGGGAGAAGCTCAGCCGGCGGGTTGGCCTTTTCTCCAGATTGTGGAAACCCAATGTCAAGGACTGACTTCCGTGTCTCTCTGTCCTAAAACTCTTGGTGCAATGTTGTGTTGATGGTGCGCTCTGGCTGATGCTGTTTGGCTGGCTCTCTCTCATTCTCTCCCGTGGCAGAACTCCGATTGGCCACTTCAGCCAAACGGACCTGGCTTGGGACCCTGAGGCGCTTGAACTAATGATGACAGTCTGGGAAATCCCTTCCTGCAAGTGGGCTAAGGCTGAGGATCCTTATCATTCAGGGGCTAGACTTGGCTTGCCCAGTTGCCTCTAAGTAAAGCTGGAATCCCACTGTGAGGAAAGCTTTTGTTTTTATGTAGATGCTTTATCCTTGTACCTGTGGTTTCATAACACAATGCCACTTGCCAATTTTAAAGGATCAGGTGCTTAAAGAAAAAGAAGGAAGCTAATTAAGTACTCACTAGAGCAGGACAAAGTGGTACCAGGTCACCATAGTGGGGAAGATAAAAGTGACTCAGGGACAGGTTCTTTGAGCATGGAAGCAGTTACCAGCGCATCCAGTCTCTGGAGCTACATGGGATTCTCTGATCGGAGTGGGGGAGCTGCCCTGCTTCAACATGCCAGTAGGTCATGGGTACCTGGGGTGGGCGTGGAGAGACAGGACACCCAAACTGATGACACTAGCCAGATTATAAAGATGGCTGAGACACATTCGTAGCTTGGTCCCATCAGACCAAGGTGGAATCTGGCCCTTTTTAAGAGTATGTTGGGCATGAAAGGGCAGATATTGTATATTTCACTTACATGAGGTTCCTAGAGTAGTTACATTCAGAGAGACGTGGTAGAATGGTGGTTGCCGGGGGCCAGGAGGTGGGGAACAGGAGAGTTAGTGTGGAATGGGCACAGAGTTCCTATTGGGAAAGATGAATAAGTTCTGGAGATGGATGGTGGTGACAGTTACAAGACAGTGTGGCTATACTTCATGCCTCTGAACTGTACACTTAAAAAATGGTTAAAGTGGCAAATTTTATGTTATGTATATGTTAGCACAGAAGTGCCCTGGCGTTGCAGAGTGGCGAGTTTCACAGAGCCTTTTGTAGATCTTGCCTCTGCTGCTTACTAGCTGGGTGGTGAGATGCTTCTCTGAACCTCAGTTTTCTCATTTGCAGAAAATAAATGAGGTGCTATCTGGCATCCAGTAGGTACTTAATAATGTAAGCTTTTGTTATGATGATTGCTGCTTTGACCAGGCATTTGGGTCCTCTTTGCGTCCACTTCTAGGCACCAGGCAGCATCCTTACTGCTCCAGCAGAGTGCCTGGGGTTCAGTAGGCACCCTTGGTCAACAGTTCGTCCCTGGTTCTTTGAGGACGCCGGGAACAAAATCAAAAGGAGTGGAACCGATGTCCCTGTGCTATTAGTTTTCGAGAGTGAATCCGTTTCAGTAAATCAGTGTGGTCATTCTGGGGACCCTGCATTGAGATCTCTAGTTCCTTAGCATTCCAGGCTGTGGTCATACTGAATCAGAAGGACTAGGAGTAGAGCAAAGAAATGCATTAAAAAATTTTTTTTAACGTTTATTCATTTTTGAGAGAGAGAGAGAGAGAGTGCAAGCAGGGGAGAGGCAGAGAGAGAGAGAGAGAGAGAGAGAGAGAGAGAGAGAGGAAGACACAGAATCCAAAGCAGGTTCCAGGCTCTGACCTGTCAGCACAGAACCCAATGCAGAGCTAAAACCTACGAACTGTGAGATCATGGCCTGAGCCAAAGTCAGACGCTTGATCGGTTGAGCCGCCCAGGTGCCCCAGCATTTTAAACAGGCTCCCCAGGTGGCTTTGCTGTTTCTCAAACTTTCTGAACCACTGTTTATTGGCTATGAAAAGTGGTTCTCAATCCTATCCACCTTGAGAATCCCTTGAGGAGCTCTTTAAAAACAAAACCACCAAGACCACTCCTAGAGATTCTGACTCCATAGGTCTGGTTTAAGGGGTTCTAGGAAGCTGCTTATGTGTCTTTAAAAATAACCATCCTAGCTGCCATTTATTGGGCATTGACCAGGTGCCAGGCACGGAGCTCAATGTGCATTTTTTCACGTAATCCTCATGACGACCCTATGAGGCAATTACCAGTATCAACCCCATTTTAAAGACTGGAAACAGGCTCAGAGAGAGTAAGTGATTTACCCAAGGTGATACAGCTGGGAAGTCATAGAACTGGGATTTGAACCCAGAGACAGGCTTATTCCAGAGATCACATTCTTAAGCATTGGGTCACAATATCGCCCCAGGAGCTAGGTTAGGACTAAGAGGCAGGCAGGCACCCAGGACACACATTTAAGGAGGCACTTCTCACCCTAGGACCAGCCCTGCTAGGGAGAACATGTCCCTTTAAGCAGAATGGTTCCCATTTCCTGCCCCCTCTTGTGGGTAAGTGGTAAGCCTGCCGAAAGGGCCCCAGGGCTCCCCTGTAGTGAACTGCTTTCCTATCCCAGGGCCCCAGCTTTAGGGCCTCTGTGGTCGGAGCCCTGGCCTCAGGGAAATCTCAGGAGCTGACTCAAACTGTTCTCTTTTGGGAGAAGGTGTTAGCAAAAATGGTTGCCAGGCAACCCCAGGGCCATCTATCTACCGTGGTGATTTCTCTCTTTTTCCCCCCTTTTGAACATCTTCTAGGCTGCTTTTCGGTTTCTCTGTTGTGAGTGTTTTCATGAAGGGTGCACTCCTTTGGATGATGGAACAGAGATAGCTTTTCAGTACCTGCCACCTTAGAGGTGTCCTTTTGATGGGTGATGTGCCTGCTAAGTGGGTGTGAAAGACCTTTTCTTCCTTAGCCACACTGAAACCCTAGTTGTCACTGGCTCTGAAGGGACTGGAGCAGCTGAGAAAGGCACAGAATGCATCTCCCACATGAGGCCAGGGCCATGTGATCATGTTTGGTTCCATGACTTTGGATTTCACCTACTCTTCATTAACCACAGCAGTTAACCTTTTAGACGTGATGACCTGGCTCATCCTAGACGACCTGTTGTTTCTGCCTCTCTCTGTCTCTGTCTCTGTCTCTCTCACACACACACTCTCTCTCTCTCTGTCAGTGGTTTCAGATACCGGAAGAACTCTTGATATGTGTTTCTTCTTCAGTGCTGTCCCCTCTCCTGCTCAGTCACCTCATAGTGTGGGGTTTCAGGTGACCTTTGACAGGCCCCAGACCCCTTGGTCTGCCAGCCAGTGGTTTGATCCCTCTGGCAGGGGCCAAGAGCGCATGGGATGAAGCACCTTCCTCATGTGACAGAACCTGCCCAGACTGGCTGGAAGAAAGAGAAACACCAGAAAGTGAAACTGGTCACATTTGGGTGAGGTTGACTCCATTTGGCCTACTCACCAGTGATGGTCCCATTAGCCACATCCCTAGACCCCAGGCTTCTGTTCCCTTCCACTTTGTCCTTGACCTTGACCATTGGGGCCTTCCTCACCATCTTTTGAGAAGCAGGGCAAGACTGAGAGAACAGCCATGTTCTCTTCAGGACTCATTCAGATGAGTCCTGCCACCTTCAGAGGCTCAGGCCAAATACTTAATGGCAGAAGACAATTGAAAATAGAGATACCTTCAGTTTTATGTAAACCCAGTAAATAGTAACCCAGCCTTAAATAGACTAGGGAGCTATTTTCTTTCCAAATGGAATTATTGGAGATTTCATTAAATAGTAGACTACCCTAGAGCATTTTGGAAATTATACTTTCTTTGCCAAAGTTTTGGTGACACCCATTTTAATGCATCTTCTGCCGGCTCTGTGTCCTGTCTGCTCCCTCCAGGGTCAGCCTAACCCGGCTCCCTACTCACACCACAGAGGTTCCCTCTGTGTGGCGACTCTGGCGTGCCTGCCTCCAGTCCTGGCCTCTTCTCCACAGAGTGCCCAGCTCACTCCTCTAGTGTGCCACACTGGACGGCCTCCCACAGGTGTCCTCACTGCACCCCAAGACTCCCCTAGGCAAGCGCAGACCTTCTTTGTATCTTCCCTTCTCCATTGTCTTCAGAAAAGCCCCCTTCCCTTCCTCCTCCCTTCCCTCTCTCATCTGAAGAGTGATTCTCTACACCTCTCCATTTCTTTCCACTCTCCCTGCCCCCATCCTAGGCTAGCCTGCCTCATAGCTTACCTAGATTTTTTATAATAGCTGCTTAATTGGTCTCCCTGACTCCATCCTCCTGCATATCACTTCAAAATTAATCTCCTGAAAAGTCTCATTTTATCAGGTTGTTCCTCAAGTGAAAACCTTTCATCATTTCTCCGGCGACTATAGCTAATGCAGTATTCCAGGCCCTCTGTGCCTCACCCCTCCAAATGCCACAGGGGGCTTGCCCCTCACAGCCTTAGACAAGCCATGCTCCTTCCTAGTCCCAGTTTCTGACTCTGTGGGGTCCTCCACTTCTAGATCCTTCCCCTCATGTGAATGCTTCTCATTGTGCATGGCCCAGGCCACATTCTCTCTCTGAGGAAGCCTTCCCCAGCCTCTCAGGCTGCTCAGCCCAGACCTCCACTGGCTGTACTCACCATGTACTTTGGCCTCAAAGTCTTTCACTTCATGGCCATTCCATTGTCTACTAGAGCATTCCATTGTTGCCAGATGAGGCGGGGAGAGACCTTCCCCTTTTTTCCCTCGGATATTTTCAACCAATAGAGTGCTGTGTTTTGGCTATGCATCCAGTTTGTTTTACAGGGACGTGTCTTGATGTACCTGTATTTTCATTTTTTTTTAAGTTTTTATTTATTTATTTTGGGAAAGACAGAAACAGCACGAGTGGGGAGGGGCAGAGAGAGGGAGAGAGAATCCCAAGCAGGCTCCACACTGCCAGTGCAGAGCCCGATGTGGGGCTCAACCCCACGAAGCCATGAGTTCATGACCTGAGCAGAAAGTAAGAGTCGGGCACTTAACCAATGAGCCACCCAGATACCCCCTTTCTTTTTCATTTTTTTTTAAACTGCAGTTAAATACAAATAACATAAAATTGAATCATCTGAACCATTTTTAAGGATGGTGTTAAGTACATTCACATTGTACAACCACTGTCCAGAGCGCTTGTCATCTTATAAAACTGAAGCTCTATATCCTTTAAATGACGCTCCACCTAGGTTTGCAGTTTTAAAAGTAGTCTGGAGGGGCGCCTGGGTGGCTCAGTCGGTTAAGCATCTGACTTCAGCTCAGGTCACGATCTCGCGGTCCATGAGTTCGAGCCCTGCGTCGGGCTCTGGGCTGATGGCTCAGAGCCTGGAGCCTGTTTCAGATTCTGTGTCTCCCTCTCTCTGCCCCTCCCCCGTTCATGCTCTGTCTCTCTCTGTCTCAAAAATAAAAATAAACGTTAAAAAAAATATTAAAAAAAAAATAAAAGTAGTCTGGAGATGACTTATGAGTTTCTTTGATTTTCACCTGATATTTTAAAGTTGTTACGATTCTAAGAATTGGCTGGCCTCCTGAAGTTTCTCTTCCAGTGGATATTTGGAGCGACAATGCAGAAAGGTCAGCTTAGCTCAGCCCAGCTTGGGGTGCTGCAGCCTCAGGGTCCCCCGTGGGTCTCTCCACCAACAGTGAGAATTCAGATGGAAAAGTGTGAGAATTGTGGCCCAAAGTCACAGACACCTCTGTGTCTCAGTTCAGATTTGATGTAACCCTAACCTGCACCCTTCTTTCTTTTTTACCCCTCAATCTTATGTTAATAGTCAAATTTTCACATGTATAAAAAACTTGAGGGGCGTCTGGGTGGCTCAGCAGTCAAGCATCCGACTTGGTTTCGGCTCGGGTCATGATCTCATGGGCTAGTGGGTTCGAGCCCCTGGATCAGGCTCCACGCTGACAGCCCAGGGCCTGCTTGGGATTCTCTCTCTCCCTCTCTCTCTGCTCCTCCCCTGCTCATACCCTTTCTCTTTTAAAATAAAATAAGTAAACTTAAAAAAAAAAAAAGCTGACATAATAGTGCTATGGTCATGCGTATGAACACCACATAGAGTTAAAAATTATTGCACGTTTTATCGTGCTTTCTTATAAAGATATGTATTTCTATACGATTTGAAAATGAGTTGTAGACACTGTGACACTTCCCCTCAAAATATTTATCATGTTGACATACCTTGATTGTGTAACCTTGGGCTACTCACTTACATTCTCAGAGCCTCATGTTATTGTAAATATGTATGTGTGTTTTTGCTGAACCATCTGGAAGTATGTCACAGACAGCATGACACTTTACCCATCAATACTGCAGTGTGTACCTCCTAAAAGTGAAAGCATTCTCCTACATGATCATAATACCGGTGTCACATTCAGAAAACTAATGGTAATCCCCTAATGGCACCTAATCTCCAGTTCATATGCATTCCTGCACTGTTGTCCTCCCAAAAAGGTTTATAACTACTTTTCTCTTAGCTGCTTTTTTTTTTTAATGTATACAGCCAGATTCTATCAAGGTTCATGCATTATATTTGGTTGTTATGTCTCTTTCATCAGTTTTAATCTAGAACAGCGCCCCCCCCCAAATGTGTGTGTGTACACCCGTATGTATGTTTATAGGTATATATTTTTGTTTATACATCTATAAAACGTTGCCACTTAAAATGCTTCACATTCTGTCAGAACCCTTCCACGGGGTCATTTATCTTGTTTCTCTGTGCCTTATTTTTCCCTCATTATGGAAGTTAGAGCTGAAGTCTCACATTTAGCTCAACATTTTGGCAAGAATACATCCCAGGTGATTCTGAGTACTTCATTAAGCATCTCCCAGGGACACAATGTCAGGGCACCCCATTATTAGGTATTGGTCACTTGGTAAGGGAGTGCCCACCTCTCTCCATTGCAAAGCTGTTTACCTTCTTCAATTGGCATGTCATTCTGTAGGTGGTGCTTTGGTACCAAGTGAATGCCCAGTTCCCCAGTAAGAAATTTCTTGGAATTGGCTTGGCATCCATTGATAATCCTTACCTGAATCACTTGCTTCCTTGTTGTAGAATGATCATTTTCAAATTCTCTCATTTGGATCTACATTTATTGGCTGACATTTTTTTATAAAGAAGGTCTGTTTGTTACTTATCAGCAAAGGTGAAATTTTAAATTCCTCCTAAAAAGGCCAAGTTTTCCCCTCTCATTACCGATTTTCAGAGTAAGGAGTTGAGCACCCATGATCTAAGCTAAGAAGGAACAAGAACAAGCCTGGGCGCACCAGCATTTCAATAGGATGCATGTGTAGTGTGAAAACCTATCACCGATAGGAAATTCTAGATATAGCGAGCTTTACATCAAATGTAAAGTATGACCACATCTTGGTTGGTAGAGCATGAGTTTTAAAACATTGAGTAACATTATCCCACACATTCAAAGTGACCCTCTTCTTTGATTTGAGGAAGGAGATAATTACACTTAAAATAATCCTTCTCCCGCGGCTTCTGGGTGGCTCAGTAGGTTAAGCGTCCGACTCCTGATTTCAGCTCAGGTCATGGTCTCATGGTTCATGAGTTCGAGCCCCATGTCAGGCTCTGTGCTGGCGGTGTGGTGCCTAGTTGGGATTCTGTCTCCCTCTCTCTGCCCCTCCCTACTGTCTCTGTCTCTCTCAAAATAAAGACATAAAAACTTAAAAAAAAAAAAGAAGAATCCTTCTCCCACCTTTCAGCTAGAACCCAGAATTTAACCTGGGTCTGGCAAACTGCTGAAGTTAAATTATAATTCAGGATGAATGACAGTCTGTAGGTTATGAAGCTAGAGCAGTGCATCCTCTATCACCGATTCACTAGAAAGTGACCAGGTGCCCAGTTGGCACTGGGTTGGGCTCTGTGCAGGATGTAAAAGTGGGAAAGCCTTGGTACCTGCCTTCCAGGAACACTGGACCTTGCTATGCAGTGGGCTGGAAACACCACCTAGAGAGTGAGTGTGAAATGTGGCCTGAGTGCCCAGGAACTCAAGGAAGGAAGATTCCAGTCTGCTGTCTGCACAACCTTTGACCTGCAGGGGCTGTTTGGTTTGTGGTTCTATCTGGAGTACTGTGAAGGGTGTGTAATAGGAGTCAAGTTAATGTTTGAAGGATGAGTGAATGAATGAATGAATGAATGCTTCATCACGGATAGGATGTAGACATTGGAGCACTCTACAGGGACAGAACAGCACAAGTAAAGCCCTGGTCAGGATTATGAGTTCCCCAAAAAGTCACTTTTAGGGAAAGGAGTTATGGAGAGCCCTGAGTCTGCCATTAATACTACGGAGAAACAGTTCATAATCTATTCCAGTTGTACACCTACTCCATACCCAACACAGTTCAGCTTTTTATAATGTAGAATTTTCAGGAAACAGGGTCCTTTTTGGTTTGGTCATGTTTTGCTCAGTACACTGAATGGAAAATTCAGTGTACTGGGGGAGGGTTGTTCTCTCTTTCATAAACACACACTCACACACACACACACACACACACACACACACACTCACACACCTTTAGGTCCTGCTGCCCAATTAACCTGTAAGTTCTTTCCTATCATAATCAGTGTTGTTCTAGTAAATGTTTTACAACTTACTCTGTAAAGAAATTTGCATGTAGACATATATGTTTATTATACATTTTGCTGATGAGAGGCCGTTTACCATACAACTTACAAAGAGTAAACAATTTGGTACTCTTTATTATAAATTTCACAGTCAGTTGATTCTCACAGAATGCTTTTGTTGATTTTTGCCAAACTCTTGGATCCCTGGCTAACCTGAGATTGAAATTGACAAACAAGTGTACCTCCGACATAAGTGTTGGTTGGTATTTTTGTGTAAGTCAGTGGGTAAGATGAAAGTGAAAGAACAAAGACGTATGTTGGAACTTCACTTGATTGTTGGTGACGAGAGTGACTTCCTTGCTGAATTGGATAATAGTTTTCAAGTAACTGAGAAAATATGTCCTCATTTTTTGTGCTATGTGCAACACAGCTATAGACATGGTAGACTTTTCAATCTGCATTACTAATATTTTCTCCATCACTTTCTTAAATTTAGATAACCAAAATAATAATAATAATAATAATAATAATAATAATGAATCAAGCCCTGATTTGGTAGCATTTGATAATTTCCATGCTGTAAATTCCCAACATTTCAAGCTATTGCTGAACTCTGAGTTGGGAAGAGATGTGCATCATAACACTTTTACATAGGATTTCCACCACACAGATACAGTAGATGTAAACAACTTTAATAACAGCAGTTAGCAACCTATGGCCCATCGTGGAGATCTAGCCTGCCACTGTCTTTTATAAATAAAGTTTTATTGGAACACAGCCACATTCATTAAATTACATATTGTTCTGGTTACGTTTGCCTTTTAGTGACAAAATGGAGTGGCTGAGACAGATGCTGAAGACCTAAAATATTTACTACCTGGCCCTTTCTAAAAAAAGTAGTCAACTCGTGCTGAAAGCCTAGAGAATAGCAAAATGTAGCAAGATAAATAAGAACTGATAAATTTTGAGTATTATTTTTAAGATCTATAACACATTTAGTTGTAAGCTGTTACCATATAATTTTTAACAATTTAATAATTGGCTCACCGTATTCCTGAAAATTTAATAATGAGCTCTAGCACGCCTATACAGGCTGGATTCAGCTCACCACTGCAACGCTTTGAGGGCCTCCGCTTTTAGTGCCAAAAAAGGAACTGTCACTAATAGGAAGAAGCAGCTGACAATACCAGATTGGAGGGGGAGCCACAGCAAGAGGATTTGAACTACTTGAAATTGTGGTCTAATTGTCCATAGAAATCAGAAGAAAGCATTTTTGAGGTTAGTTTTCATATAATTTTTTTTTCCTCTTAGGGTCTGGGTTTGTTTTGGTTTTTCAAATGAGTTTTCTTCAGAGCTAATTTAAAAACTCAATACAGCATGCGTTCCTTACCAAATTTTGTGAGCATCTGTCTCGAGCCCATTTAGCCCCTGACAGACGCCCAGCAGCTTCCAGAACTCCCACAGATGTTCTGTGTCCCGAGAAGGGCCGACTTCCTGTTGCCGGTCAGGAGTGAGAGGAGAGGTGGTCCCACCAGTTGCATGGAGCAGGGGTTTTCCTTGCTGCCATTTCCTGCCAGTTGCCTTTGAATGGATTACAGATGGTCAGAGAAAGACTTCTTGGCACAGCGAGGGGACCAGTCTCCAGTGCTTTGTGGGGAAGGATTTATAACAGGATGGCGGTTCATGCCTACCCAGAACGGGCCTGGCTGCCGAGGCCTTACTGAAAAAACCAGCTGCCTGTGGGGATGGGGTCTGTGGGTGGAGGGGGTGGGCAGGGGGAAGGGGATGTTTACATCTGTGTGGCACCTCTCATCCAGTGGGGTCTCAAACTGTCCCGTGTCCAAAGGGGTTGGGCTCCTATGGAGATGTGAGCACCTGGGAATTAGATATTGAGGTAATGTTCTGGATGTGTCAAGCTCTTTGGGGAAGTATAATAAATCCTCATTTCTTTTCAAAGTGAGGGAAAGGAAGGTGTGCTATTTCCTTTTTTTTTTTTTTTTTTTTAAGCCACAGTATAGAGCACATTTAACTGTTAAGTTTTTAAAGATATACATTATATTTACTATTTTAACCATTTTTTTAATTTTATTTTTATTTATTTTGAGAGAGATAGAGAGCAGGCAAGGGAGGGGCAAGTAGAGAGAGAGAGAATCCCAAGCAGGGTCCGCATGGTCAGCACAGAGCCTCACACGGGGCTCAAACTCATGAACCACAAGATCATGACCTGAGCCAAAACAAAGAGTCTGGTGTTTAACCAACTGAGTCACCCAGGTGCCCCATACTATTTTAACCATTTTAAAGGGTTCAATTCAGTGGACAGTGTTGTGTAACTATTACCACTAGCCATCTCCAGAAATTTTCCATCATCCCAGACAGAAACTCTTACACCCATTGAACAATAACTCCCCATTCTTCCCTCCCCTTAGCCCTGGTAACCTCTACTCTCTGAATTTTCTTAATCTAGGAAAGTGGACTCATACAGTATTTATGCTTTTGTGACTGGCTTATTTTCTGTACTATAATGTTCTCAAAGTTCATCCATATTGTGGTATGTATCAGAATCTCCTTCCTTTTGATGAATGAATAATATCTACCTCATTTTGTTTGTCCACTTTTCCATTGATGGACACTTGGGCTGTTTGCCCCTTTCGGCCATTGTGAATCGTTGCTGCTATGGCCCTGGGTGTTAGATGGAGTCAGATGGAGAAGTCAGTTTGTCTGGGATGACTTCTCAGCTCTTCCGAGGTCACTCAGCGCAGGTGCATCTCTCTGTCAAAGCTGCCGGGGACACATGTGCAAGCGGATGCTGTTCGAGGCACGCCAGCCAAGGGGTCGGAGGGGCTGAGCACCCCCTGGCCTGCATCTGCTCAGTGGGGGCACCTTTTCCTAATTTGCACAAGGATGTTTTACTACCTAGAGGAGCCCTCCTGCGCCTGGAAAGCTGAGAGGCCAGAGTGCACCTGGTGCTTTTGCTTCCTGGGTGAGGGGGAGTGCTTGCTGGGCAGAGGCTGGTGTGGAGGGCTGAACTACCTGTATCAGGGCTCCTGGTGCTGGACGTCCCTCTGCCAGAAATCAAGGCCACCTTGGGCAGTTACGGGGGCAGGGTCCACAGAGCTTCATCTGTGAGAGAGAAGAGCCGTAAGGTCCCCGCTGCACAGAGCCGGCAAAGTGTCAGAGAAAGGAGACATCCAAGGCAGTGTCTGGGTGCATTTGGGTTCTGTAATGAAATATTACAGACTGCCAGGCTTGTAAACAACAAACATACGTTTCTCACCGTTCTGGAGGCCAGAAGTCTGAGGGCAGGGCACCAGCATGGCCGGGCTCTTCCGGGTCACAGACCTCTCATTGGGTCCCCATGTGGCAGGGGGTGAGGGAGCTCTGGGGGGGGGGGGTCATTTTTATAAGAGCCCTAATCCCATTCATGAGGGCTCCTCCCTCATGACCAGACCTGCTCTCTTAGGCCCCACCTCCTGACACCATCACGTTGGGCATTAGGATTCCAACATGTGCATTTAAGGGGACACAAACACTCAGACCAGAGCAGGCAGGCCTCTGGGGGTGGGGGTGGGGGGTGGGGGTGGCATGAGTCCAGAGAGCAGGCTCGAAGGCTCAGGGGCTAGAACAAGATGGTGGTAGAGCTTCACGGAGGACAAGAGAAGATGGTACAAGACCTCAGGAGGGAGAAACGGGGAAAGTGAGTGGCTACATTCTTTCTGACCAGGGATGGTGGCAGAGGGGTAAATAAATAAATAAAATTATTTGGCACCTCGGATACAGAGCTCTGTGCCAGGGCGCAGGAGGGACACAGAGTAGGGACGCTTGGCTTGTGAAGCCGTCCAACTGCGCGAAGACTCTTGGAGGGCACGTTTTGTGCGTGCACACGTTTTCTGGGGAGCAGTTATGTGGCTTTCCTGAGATCTTCAAAGGCACGGCATTCCCTCCCCCTTTGAAAAAAACATGGCGTTTAAAGAAATTTCCCACTCACAGGGGAGAGACACACATGTGCCCAGATATAGCCGCGGTGCAAGCTTCGTGGAATGGGGATCCAAGCAAGCAGGGAATGTGTGAGTTGCTTTAGGGGTTGAATTTTGGAGTTAAGGTTTCATGACACCTTTAAATCTCCTTTGAGGAAGACTCTTCCCTGGATCGGGGTAGAGAGCTGGAGAGAAGCCTGGGTAGTGAAACCACGTTAAAATCTAGCTCTGCTGACGTGATTTCTATTCAAGCTTTTTATCTGAAGACAGACAGAGATAAAGAGACAGGAAAGTAGGTGAAGAAGCCACCTTTGACTCTCATCCCTGTGTCTGGTTGCCAGTGGAGGAGATTGTTGGTAGAGAAGGAAAAACACAGGCCTTGCAGTCGGCGCTTAACTGACATCTTGGCCCTGCTGCCTGAAGGCTGTGTGACTTTGGGCAAGCGACCTCACTTCTCTGGGCCTCTGCTTGTTCGTCCTGACCACAGCAACCGGTCACAGGGAGGGTTAGGGCTCACTCGTGAGCGGGCGCCCTGTTGACGGCGAGGAGACGGCTGCTCTTATTGCCTGGCAGAGGGCACAGGTCTGAGAAGTCCAGGGGCTTCCACAGGTTAACCGCCGGCTGGGTCTGTGTAAATTATAAGATGAGCAAAAAGTAGGCGAGAATTTGAGAGCAAAGGACCAGAGTGTTGTAGAGGAAGGTGGGTTTGGAAGCTCCAGGTGAAGGGTGGGTCAGAAGGGAGGGGGCAACTGGAAGGAGTAAGACCTGAAGTGTTTTGGGGGCAGAGACTGGCCTTCTGCCCACTTTGGGATCGACTCTCACTCTCTGGGGGCTCCCACTTGAGCTGGCCCTACAGCTTACCCTGCACAGCGGGCCCCCAGTGAGAACATGCACAGGGCATGAGGAGCCAGGCAGGGAGACCAGAGCTCCCAAGCAAGCGGGCCTCCTGTGGGCCAGTGAGGGTTACTTTCCAAACAAACAGGTCACCTGGCTCACGGACCCCTGTTCTGTGAACAGCGAGGGAACTGGGATGTTTGAGAGCAGAAGCTCTATGTTTGTTCTGTGCTAGGCCTCTCACCCCACCCAGCTTCATTTTTCCCATCTGCAAAATGGGATAATCACAGGTACCTCATAGGCTTGTTGGGAAGATTAAATAAAGGGAGCATATAGCCCCTAGCATAATGCAGAGCCCTTCATCAACGCTCTTCAGTCATTTCCTTTCACTGCCCTTGGGCATCCCCAGAAGGGGAGACCGGGGAGCGTTGTCCTGAACAAGGCACAGTGCCTTGGCTAGGGCTGTACTCTGGATGCCGCTGGACTTAACAGCTCATGAGGAAACATCATCGAGAAATGGCCCATAAACTGGGGCCCAAAGCAGGGGACTGGCAGCATGCAAACCAGGACATCTTTCGGGTCTCCGCCAACACTTCTAGGGGAAAGGATTATTTTTTACATCATTGTATTTCATAGGGAAAAAATACTGCCAATTGAACTACAGCCACTATCCATTCTAAGAATCCATCCGGATTTTAAAGATGTTACAGTGAGGGGTGGGGGTGGGGGTACAGCTTAGAATTAATGAAATAGAGTAGGGCAAAAATAGAGTGTAAAGCAAAATTTACATTAATTTTTAACATAAAGCATGAAAGTTTAAGAAACACTGAAAGCTCTTGATATAGCCCCAGACTGTGAAAGCATGTGTGAATTTGCCTCCATTTTCAGGGTGACTCTGTTTCAAGGGTTGAGCGGGAAGAAGGAGAGGCTAGGTTTTATCTCTCTGTAAGTTTAGATGGGAAGGGGGGGGGGGGGGGGAGGTCGAGGAAGTGACTCCAGACTCTAGAATGCTCAAAGTCATCTTGAGGCCTGTACGTCCTCAGGGAGCCATCATTTGCATTAACTTTCCCTAGAAGGAAAATCTACTTACAGCACTTTCAGGAGGAGAGAGGCATTAAGATCAGCCAGTTCAGCATCCCGCTCAGGTCGTGATCTCACAGTTGGTGAGATTGAGCCCTGAGTTGGGCTCTACGTTGACAGCATAGAGCCTGGAGGCTGCTTGGGATTCTCTCTCTCTCTCTCTCTCTGCCCCTCTCCCCGTTCTCAAAATAAATAAATTTAATAAATGTGGGTTTTTTCTTAATACAAAAGTGATACACAATCACTGTGGGAAATATACATCAACAAAAGAAGAAAAGAAAAAGTAGCCTCATCCTGTCACCTAGAATTAACAAGTGCTGGCTTTTTTTTTTTAATAATTTACAAAAGTGAGATAATCTTGTATTGATTATGATGAGCATCTTTTCAGGTTATTAAGTATACCATTGTATATGTGTTCCTTAATTTATTTAACCAGTTCCCTATCACTGGATATATTGGTTGTTTTCAGTTTTTCATTACTGAAAATACGACCATTAATAAGTGAATGTCCTTGAAGCTAAATTTTTTGCACTTGTTCTTGATTATTTCCATAGGATATATTTTTAGAAGACGAATCCTGAGTCCAGGAATATGATATATTTGAGGCTTTTGATAGTCATTGCTAAATTGTCCTCTGGAAGTATTGTACCAATTAACACTCCCATTAGAGTATATGAGAATGGCTCTCTTTTTTTTTTTTTTATTACTTACTTTAAGAGAGACAGAGACAGCATGAGCAGGGGCGGGAGAGGTGTGTGCAGAGAGAGAGAATCCCAAGCAGGCTCCGTCCTGTCAGCACAGAGCCAGACGCAGGGCTCAAACTCAGGAAACTGTAAGATCACGACCTGAGCCAAAGCCTTAAGAGTTGTATGCTTAACCAACTGAGTCACCCAGGCGCCCCGAGAATGGTTGTTTTCTTGAACTTTGGCCAATACCTCACTAAAGATTTTCAAATACTTGATGACTTAAGAAGTTTAAATTGTTACCTTGCTTTAATTAGCAGTCTCCTGATTACTAATGAAGGTGACCATTTTGTATATATTTATTACCTACTTGTGTATGTTTTGTGTGAGTTGCTTTTTTCATGGTTTTGGCTTTGTTTTCTATTGGTCTCCTAATGTTTTTCTCATTGATTTGTAAAAGCTCCCTCTATATTAAAGCTAATCTGCCACGCCTGTATTTGTATGTGGATCGCAGATTTTTAGGAAATCTTATAGCTCAAAAATTCCGTGACTCTTTGATCTAGCTTGAAAGACCAAAGTAGCTAGGAAAATAGAAATTCCCAGATAACTCCAAAGCTGTGTGGTAGGTGTTACTGCATGCTGGGAAGGGCCACTGGTATTAATTATGCTGACAAGACAGAATGAAGTGTAAGAATTTCACTTGTTGTTGTTGTTTACTGAACAACTCTTACTTACCAGACATTTCATATATACTAGTCTTTTAATCCTATGACCCTGTGAAGAACAAACTGGGGCAGAGAACAATGAAGTACTTCGCGTGAGCTCACATGGCTAATAAGTGGCAGGGTCAGGATTCGAACTTGAATCTGCCCCTCTCTACTACACACATGCTCTCTACTCTACCAAGCTGACTTTAATTCTTAGGGTGAATCATAGTCTTACAAGTCAAGCCTTCCTCAGCTGCTTCCACGGTGAGAACAGCAAGTTAGAGAGCACGTGATAACTGATCTTCACAGATGCTTTTGCAGTGAATGAACATGCCTCCCAACATAGTCCCCTCTCTGGGACACTGAGGTGACCCCGTAATTCACATGTGTGTGTATGGGTATGTTTTATAATAGCTTTATTAAAATGTAATTCATATAGCATAAAATTCACTCCTTTAAAGTATGTAATTCCATTTCCTTGGCATATTCACAAAATTGTGCAAACAACACAACAATGTAATTCTAGAACATTTTAATTGCCCCAAAAAGAAACTTCATATCCATTAGCAGTCACTCACATTCCCTCCTCCCCAGTCCTTGGCAACCACTAATCCACTTTCTGTCTCTATAGATTTGCCTTTTCTGGACATTACATATAAATGAAATCATACAATATGTGGCCTTTCCATCTGGCTTTCTTCACTTCGCATAACGTTTTCAAGGTTCATTCATGTTGTAGCATGAATCAGTCCTTCATTCCTCTTATGGCTGGATACTATTCCATTGTATGAATATATCACATTCTGTTTATCCATTCATCAGTTGACATTAGGGTTGTTTTCACCTTTCGGCTGTTGTGAATTGTGCTGCTGTGAACATTTGTGTACAAGTTTTTGGAGTGGAGTTGGTAGATTGTATGGTGTCTCAGTGCTGAACTTCTTGAGGAGCTACCAAACTATTTTCCAAAGCAACTGCATCAATTTCTCTTCCCGCCAGCAATGTCTGAGGATTCCATTTCTTCACATCCTTGCTTACACTTGTTATTGTCCATCTTTTTGATTATACCCATGGTAGTGGGTATGGAGCAGTATCGCATTGTGGTTTTGATTTGCATTTCTCTGACAACTAATAATTTTGAGCATCGTTTAATGTGCTTTTTGGCACATACAGCAGTCTTTTTTGGAGAAACGTGTTTAAAGTTCTTTGCCCAGTTTTTAATTCGGTTTTTTTGTTTTTGTTTTAGTTTGTTTTAGTAAGTTGTGAGAGTTCTTTATTTAGTCTGGATAGAAGTCTCTTATCAGATACATGATTTGCAAATATTTTTTCCCATTCTATGAGTTGTCTTTTTGCTTTCTTAATGGTATCCTTTGGAGCACAATAGCTTTTAATTTTTATCACTCTTTGTTTATCGATTATTTCTTTTGATGCTTGTGCTTTTGGTGACACATCTAAGAGACCATTGTCTCATCTCAGGTCACAAAGATTTACTCCTGTGCTTTCTTTGAAGAGTTTTATAGTTTTAGCTCCTATATTGAGATCTCTGATCTATTCTGATGTATTTTTTGTATATGATGTGAAGTAGGGGCCCACATTCATTCTTTTTTTTGTGGTTATCCAGTGGTCCCCACACCATTTGTTGAAAAGACCATTCTTGGGGCGCCTGGGTGGCACAGTCGGTTAAGCATCCGACTTCAGCCAGGTCACGATCTCGCGGTCCGTGAGTTCGAGCCCCGCGTCAGGCTCTGGGCTGATGGCTCGGAGCCTGGAGCCTATTTCCGATTCTGTGTCTCCCTCTCTCTCTGCCCCTCCCCCGTTCATGCTCTGTCTCTCTCTGTCCCAAGAATAAATAAAAAACGTTGAAAAAAAACATTTAAAAAAAAAAAAAAGAAAGAAAAGACCATTCTTTTTCCCACTGAATTGTCACGGGACTTCTATTGAAAATCAGCAGGCCATAGATGTAGGGCTTATTTCTGGACTCTCATTTCTATCCCATTGATACATATGTGTATCCTTATGTCAGTACCACACTGTCTTGATTACTGTAGCTTTGTAGTATGTTTTGAAACCAGGAAATAGGAGTCCTTCAGCTTTGCTCTTTTTTTAAATTGTTTCTACTTGAAACAATACGGGCCCCTTGAATTTCCATGTAAATTTTAGGTTCAGCTTGTCAATTTCTGCAAACAAAACAAAACAAAAAAACATAGCTAGAATTATTATGGAGACTGTGTTGAATCTGTAGGTCATTTTAGGGAGTATGGCTGTCTTTACAGTATTAAGTATTCCAGTAGTGAACATGAGGTGTCCCTCCATCTTTCTAAATATTTCTTAATTTCTGTCAACTATGTTGTTTGTAGTTTTCAGTGTAAAAGTTTTGTACCTCTTGGCTAAATTGATTTATATTTTATTTTTTTCAATTCAATTACAAATGGAATTGTTCTCTTAATTTCATTTTCAGATTGTTCATTGCTACTGATTCTTGTACATGGGGCTTTTATCCTGCAACTTGCTAAATGTGTTTGTTACTTCTAATAGTGTGCGTGTGTGTGTGTGTGTGTGTTCTTTAGGAATTTCTATATATAAGACTATGCCATCTGCAGATGGAGATAGTTTTACTTTTCCTTTCCAATCTGGATGGCTTTTATTTCCTTTCCTTGTCTTTTTTTTTTCCTAAGTGCCCCTGGCCAGAACCTCTAGTATAATATTGGATAGAAGTGACAAGATTGGACATCATGTCTTGTTCCTGATCTTAGGGAGAAAACATTCAGACTTTCATTATTAAGTATGACATTAGGTGGTGGACTTTTCATAAACACCCCTTAACAAGTTGAGGAAGTTTCCTTTTACTCCGAATTTGTTGAGAGCTTTTGTCATGAAAGGGTGTTGGATTTTGCCAGACGCTTTTTCTGCATCCATTGAGATGATCATGCGGTTTTATACTTTACTCTGTTAATATGGTGTATTACATGGATTAATTTTCATATGTTGAACCACTCTTATATTCCTAGGATAAATTCCACTTGTTTAAGATAAATAATCCTTTTTATATGTTGCTGAATTTAGTTTGCTGGTATTTTATTGAGGATTTTTACATCTATATTAAAAAGGGATTTGAGCTGTAGTTTTCTTTTTTTTTTTTTTTTAATGTTTATGTACTTTTGAGAGAGAGAGAGCACAACTGGAGGAGGGGCAGAGAGAGAAGGAGACACAGAATCTGAAGCAGGCTCCAGGCTCTGAGCTGTCAGCACAGAGCCCAACACGGGTCTCGAACCCACAAACCGTAAGATCGTGACCTGAGCCGAAGTCAGTCGCTTAACCGACCAAGCCACCCACGCACCGCAACCACCCTGTAGTTTTCTTTTCTTATGATATCCTTGTATGGTAGGGTAATAATGGCCTCATAGAGTCAGGAAGGTTTCCCTGTGATTCACTTTTGACCAACGGAAGATGACAGAAGTGACATCGTGTGACATCTGAGGCTAAGTCATAGGAGCCTTGTGATTTCTGCCTGCATCTTGGGGAACGTTCACTGTTGGGATGCTCCCTTTTGGAACCTGGCTGCCATGCTATAAGAAGCCCAAGCCCCTTGGGATGAGGTACTCCAGTGGACATCCCCTGCTGAACTTCTAGCTGACAGCAGCATCAAACACCAGCCACGTGAATGACCGTCTTAGACATGCAGCCCAGTGGATCTTCATATGACTGTAGCTTCAGTTGACATCTAATCCTAAGCAAATACTGCCCAGCTGAGTCTGGTCAATCTACAGAACCGTGAGAGATAATAACAAATCGTGGTGTTCAGCCACAGATTTGGGGAGTAATTTATGGCACAATAATAGATCAGGAATCCATTGCTTCTGCCTGACTCTCCCAGCAGTACCTTTCTACAAGAATTGTGGGAGCACACAGTGGTGTTTTTCTTTCTTCTGTTTCTGGGGAAGGCCCTGAAAAGTGACAACATAGCCAAAAGGCAGCAATGAAAAGAAGAGGCAGCATGGGGCCTGGGACACCCATACTTGGGGTAATCATTCTTCACCATGGTAGCCAGCGGTCTCTTTTGGGAAAGGCACTTGCCCAGTCACACTCTGCCTTTGCTTTTGGCAGAGCAGCTCAAAACTCACAGTGCTCACGCACTAGTCATCTCAGGGCCACTTTGCTGCCCCTTTACTATAGGAAGGTTTTGCTTCAGTGAGTGCCCAGCCCTGACATTGGCTGGCATTTCAGGCCATCTGCTCCCTTAGCTTACGAGATGGATCTGTCATGTGGCATTTATCCTTAGCTCCCCAGCTTTTCTCAGGTCTGCAATTGGTTTACCAGCTGAGCGTCTCAGAGCCTCTTGCTAATTTCAAGCCCTTGGACAAAGTTGGGCTGCCATCCTAAAGGTGGAGGTGGCCAAGAAGGCCCGCAAAAACAAATGTGCCCTAATAACCAGCAAGAGGAACAGAGCAGGCTGGACCCCAGATGGACGTGGAAGCTTTCGTGGGCCTGTGCAGCCTTTCCAAATCCCACCTTACCCCTAGAGGCCACCGTTTGCTTGCTACACATGGGAACTGACCAAATGTACCTGTCTGTTGGGCATAATGTTTCCCGCTGCCGTCTGTGTGGGGTTAGTTTTGTACATGTATACCAAGCATACTTCTTCATCTCAGAAAAAGGGCCTGACACCTCTTTTATCTCAACTTCCATATTATCAAGAACATAAAGCTGTACTGCACATGAAAAAATGTTCAAAATCATGAATCATTAAGGAAATGCAAATCAAATCTGCAATGAGATAGTGTTTCACATCTACTAAGATGTCTATAATATATGTATTTAGGGTTTGAAAAGGGGATAATTACAAGTGTTGGTGAGGATGTAGAGAAATTGAAACACTTCTCCGTTTTTGGTAGGAATGAAAAATGGCATAGCCACTGTGGAAAGCAGTTTGACAGTTCCTTAAAAGGTTAGACAAAAAGTTACTGTATGATCCAGCCATTCCACTCATAGGTACGCCTAGGTATATATCCAAGTTCTCACAAAAACCTGTATACCAATATTCATAGAAGCATTGCTTACTAGAGCCAAAAGGTGGAAATAATCCAACGTCCCATCAACTGATGAATGGAGACACAGAATGTAGTATATCTACACAATGGAATGCTATTCAGCCATAAAAAGGAACGGAGTACTGATACTTTTTAGAACACAGATGAACCTTGAAAACATCATGCTGAGTGAAAGAAGCTAGAAAAAAGGACCCGCTATTTATATGGCTCCATTTATGTGAAATGTCCAGAATAGGCATAGAGAAAGTAGATAGTGGTTGCCATGGGCTGAGGAAGGAGGGGAATTGGGAAGAACTGGATTTTCCTTTGGGGATGGTGAATATTCTGCAATTAGATATTGGTAATGGCTGCATAATATTGCAAACAGACTAAGAACCACTGAACTGTACGCTTTAAAATGGCTAAATATAAACTTGATATTTATATAAATTTTATCTTAAAAGTTTTCCTAAAAAGATGTGTTCTGCTTTAACAATTATTGCTGTGGGATGATGATGTACATTGTTTTCCCCAAAAAGGCTCTCGCCAAGGAAGAGTGAAGAACTTGCCAGAGAATAGGTGCTTCCCAGAGGAGCTTGACGTGTCTCTAAGAGCAAGGAATTCTAGTTCTCTGTCTCATATTCCAGCCAGACAGCCTCAAGCAAGTCCCTCAGCACACCAGCACCATGTTAAAGTCATCTCCGAATTGGAGGTCTTCCTTTAACGAACACTTACAAAGTGCTCATTATGTGCTAGGCATTAGTATCAGTCCCATTTTCCAGCTGGAGAGACTGAGACATAAGGAAGTCGAGTACTCGTCCAAGGTCAGCCAGCCAGTGAAAGGCAGAGCAGGGTTCTAACCCAGGCACTCTGGCCACAGGATATGTGTTCTCAAGTTCTCCTTGCAGGAGTTTGTAACTCCCCTACCTCCCGTGTTGCAGGAATCCAATGCAATTCTACATCGCAAAACCCTCTTCTAAACATAAATACTGTGCTGTGTACACAGGGTCCACTGTTACTCCTGCCTTTGGAACTAGCAACTAGATTTACAGGAAAAACACCTGGGGCTCATGTACCCCAGTGATCTGTCCTGGTCCCACCCTAAACGTATGTCTTGTGGACTTCACCAAGGAAATTAGAATTGTCATTTTATGTGCATGATTCTTTGGCCAGAAAAATATCCCAGAAGGGCTTCTGGGAAGACTCTCAAGATTGCCTTATTCCGTGGGGTCAGGACTTAGGGGTATGGGTAGACCAGATGGATCCTGGAATTCCTGATACCAGCTGGGGCAAGTAAACCTGGAAGGGTGACCTCACCTCCAGTAAGTTACTTGTGGTTTGTATTTGGAAAGGGGCCCATGCATAGGATCCAGCAGGGTGTGCACCCCATTTCTTCTTGGTACTTCTGGTCTGGGAGCCAGTGGAGATGCAGGGGAGGACGTGAAGGGCTTCATGGCGCAGCATTTGACAGTTAGGTGGGTAAGACGTTTGGAAGCTGTGGGAGGTGGGATACATGATCTGGAGAAGATATACAAGGTAGCAATAGAAGCCAGAATGTTGCTTGGAGTCTGGCAGGGGTGAATCTGGGGATCAGGAAGGTTCAGAAAATGTGGTCCAGAGAGCTGGTACGTTGGGAAGCTGGATCGAAATATAAAATGCACCAGCTTTTTAACCTAGCAGTGCACAGCCTGGCCCCAGGTGGGCCTCTCTCCCCTCCTGCCTGCAGTCCCAAAGCATTTCTGCTCTCGCTCCTCCCCTTCTCCCCCACAGTGGCAGCCTTTGTACACATTCTCATTCTCCAGAACCTTCATAGCAGCCTCCTCATTGACCTCTCTCCTAGTTACTGCCTCTCTAATCTAGTCTTACCATCTCCAGAGGGATTTTTCCAAAACTCAGGTTTTGATGGTTACTCTGCTTCTTAAATCACACTAGTGGCCCCCTAGGGTCTACTGAGTGAAGTGGGCAAATGTCCCCTCGCACATCCCCTGCCCCCATTCACCTTCCCCTCTTAATCCTCTGCTTCTCACTTCTGGCTTGGTCCACCTGGCCATTTCCCACGTTCAAATGAAGTTTCCCTGACCCCATCCCCTCCACCCAGCCCCATGCACAGTTTACCAAGTCCTCACCTATTTCTTGTCATAGTTCAGGTGGCTCTGTTATGGCATCTATCATATCTTTTTGTTTCTTATATCATCTCTTCCTTGTGGGCTCTGAGTTCCTTTAAGACAGGGCCCATGTCTCGTATATATCCCTTTTTCCCATGCCTGGAGCATAGTAGGTACTTTATAGGTATATTTTCCTATCAGCGTTCATGGCCTGAGTTTGAGGAGTAAACTCACCACCGTTCTCTGTCCTGCAATGCAGGGCTGGGCCTAAGACTACCGGTCTTCACGGGGCGTTGAAGCTCTTCCCTGTCTTTTGGGTACACCGAGATACAGGAGAAGGGAAAGAAGACACATCTCGTTCTGCCCTGTGCGCAAACTGATGAACAGCTGCTGTTCAGATGGCCCAGATGGACTGTCCAATATAGGCCAAGTGGCCAAAACAGACTCATACGTGCTAATCAGGTACCATCTGGAACCCAGTCCAAATGGGGAAGCTGCCAGCAGTTACACCCGTGTGCCCAGCAAATTGGGAGTGAGGTCCAGTAAAGTAGCGTTGGGCTGCGGCATGGAAATCCCCATGTTGGATTTAGAGTGCTTAGGCCAGGGAGAGTTGCCAGACCATCAGGCAACCATCTTCCAGGTTCAAGTTTTGATATTGGTCGAAAGTGCACAAATTCCACAAGCTTTTTTTTTTTTTTTTTTTTAATTCCTGCATTCAGCAGCAACAGCTTCCTAACACATCTCTCAGCTGAGCTGCTGCCCAAACAGCATGCCATTTGGCCTTTATAAAAGGCAACACCTCTGCATTTGTATCTAGAACACCCACAGCCGAGTGGGTCAGATGTTGTTGGATCCTTTGGTCGGTTTTTGTGCCTCCCGCTAGGGCTGGCCTCCCTAAAGTTGAGTGGGCAACTCCAAGAGTTTTTCAGCAATTGAGTCTGAACTGCAGACTGCATGTCTGAGCACGAATTACCCTTCATGAAGGAATGGATTCCTTTGCTTTTTCTGCTGGGGTGGGAGAGGTTCCCAAGAGGCTCTTGAATGGACAGGAAGCAGAGGTGTGCTTCGGCCAAGCCTTCAGATGGGGTAGGTGGGTAGAGAACAGCTCCCTCCTAGATTCCCAGAACACCTGGCTGGCTTGGTTCCCAGGGATCCAAGACTTGGGGTCATTTCTACTTGCCTAGGGCTCTCGCCCTGGTGCCAAACTCCGACAGTAATTAGAAGGGAGTGAACCATTCAGGGGAAAATTAAGGTTGCCAATCACGGCCCCTTTTTATTGTCTCTGCAGGTTGAGCAGGGGGCTGATCCAGGTGGGATGGAGATCACTTTTATTACCTGATCTCCCAGCTCCTGCTCCTGGCTGGGATTTCACAGAATCCAGCAAATCTCTGCACGGGTGACTCCCCTCGTATCAAAAGGCTGTGAACTCCCTGGGGGTGTGGCCTGCTCGGCAGCTGTTTCTCTCCTGATTTCCAAGGATAATGTCAAGTGCCTCCGAGTGTGTGAAATTCTGGCTGAAAGTGAATGATTGAAATGCTTTTTCCATTAAGCCATCTCCCTTCTGGTATAGGTATTTTCCTAACAACCCTTATGCAAATAGCTGTGAAAAGTAGGAAGTGGTAAAATGTCGAGTGTCTTCAGCTCCTGGCAGTGTTCTCAGCTGAAGCCTTCTGATTTTCCACCAAAAAAAAAAAAAAAAAAAAAAAAGGAAGGAAGGAAGAAAGAAAAGCAGACAGACCACCAGCCCTCGGTGTGGCACTGGGCAGACACAGCCAGGAGGCTTGTGTCGTTCTCTTGTCTGCTTCGTGGAGGGCAGGATTATGTTAGAGCACTGAGCCATTATGGGTCTCTAGGATCACATCTTGCGCTTTATTGTCTACACGGCCAATGTAAGTTATTGATTTGCAAATGGGCAGCATTCCTTTCCAGCTCCTGTGAAGGAGGTTGGAGGGAAGCTCTTTTCTGAGAGAGAAGACTTGGTTCATTCTTTGCAAAAACATTTCCTGTGCAGCCCAGCTCCTGCTTTTAGGACCTGTGCCATAGACAGAGAGAACGCACGGGCGCGGTGTTCATTCACGAGGGAGGCGAGCACTTGGCAGACGTTCCCTAAGGCCTGGCGCACCTGCGGGAGGCTGTGAGCTTGGCATCGGCTAGACTCGCTATGTGAGCAGAGAAGGGTGGCCAGAGACCTGTGCCCCATGGCGAAGCCACCTTCCACAGACACCGTAAATCAGATCCACGGGGAGTCCTGCAGTCCCCAGGCCTGCTTTCTTCCGTGGATCCTTTGTCGTACATTCACCCACATTCGGCTTTTCCCCTATCATGTGTAGATTCTGGACACCTGTGCCCACTTTCGTTGGTGCTGGGGAGGAGGGGTGAGGCAGTCTCACAGTTCCACACACCCCTCCCCAAACAGGTAGCATCCTATCAATCTACCGTATTTCCTCGCTTCTAAGATGCTTCTATTTTCACACGGTAGCGTCTCCAGAGTTGAAATGGATCTTAAAATCGATGCTGTATCCTGGTTTAACTGGTCTGTTGGTTTTTTTCTTTCTTACCAGTACGTGAAATATGGAAGATTCTTCTTAGATCTGAAGAAATAGGGAGAAGCAAAAAACCAGTGAGTGGTCTGACAGCTGCCTCAGGATAACCTCAAATCACTGATATTCTTCCAGTATCTGTTCAGAGCCCGTGCTGTGGAGGGCAGCCCCTGCCCTTAGTGTCTCCCTGTCCCAGCACTTTTTTTGGGGGGGGGCCTTATGCCACCTGATCATGTTTGCCATCTGTCCCTAGTAATTCACTTCCCCTTCATCTCCTCTCTAGAAGCATCACTCTGTACTGTGCACAGGGGACCGCATTGCCCTACCCTTTAAATGCTGGCTTCCTGTGTTCTCCCTAATCGCTCTCTCCTGGGATGTTACCATGTTCATCTCATTTCTTTTGTGTTTTTTTTTTTTAATTTTTGAATGAGGTGCATCGACATACATTATATTAGTTTCAGATGTACAACATAACGATTCAGTATTTGTATATGTTGCAAAATGATCACCACAATACATCTGGTTAACACCCATCACCACACGTAGTTACAGAATTTTTTTTCTTGTGATGAGAACTTTCAAATCTACTGTCTTAGTGACTTTCAAATATGCAATAGAGTATTATTAACTATAGTCATCAATACTGTACATTATATCCCCATGCTTTATTTATTTTATAACTGGAAGTTTGCACCTTTTGACCCCCTTCCCCCATTTCACCCCACCCACCCCCACCCAGACAGCCATCAATCTGTTCTCTATAAGCTTGGGATTTTTGGCTCGTTTTCTTGTTTCATTTTTAGATTCCACATGTAAGTGAGATCAAACAGTATTTGTCTGTCTCTGTCTGACTCATTTCATTTAGTAAAATGCCCCTCAAGGTCCATCCATATTAGTACAAATGGCAAGATTTTATTCTTTTTTTTATGGCTGAATAATATTTGTGTGTGTGTGTGTGTGTACGTACTACATTTTCTTTATCCATTCATCTATCAATGGACACTTAGGTTGTTTCCATATCTTGGCTATTATAAATAATGATGCATTGATCATGGGCGTGCATGTATCTCTTTGAATTAGTGTTTTGTTTTCTTCAGATAAATACCCAGAAGTAGAATTGCTGGAACATATGGTCATTCTATTTTGAATTTTTCGAGGTGCCACCATATTGTAGTGGCTGCACCAATTTACGTTCCCGCTAATAGTGCCCAAAGGTTCTCACATCCTCACCAACACTTATTATTGCTTATCTTTTTATAATAGCCATTCTGACAGGTGTGAGGTGATATGGTGGTTTGAATTTGCATTTCCCTCATGGTTAATGATGTTGAGCACCTTTTCATGAATCTGTTAGCTATCAGTATGTCTTCTTTGGAAAAATTCAGGTCCTCTGCCCATGTTTTAAAAATGTTTATTTATTTATTTTGAGATAGAGCATGTGTGCATGCAAGTGGGGTAGGGGTAGAGAGAGAGGGAGAGAATCCCAAGCAGGCTCTGATGCAGGGCTCAGTCTCACAAACAGTGAGATCATGACCTGAGCCGAAATCAGGAGTCAGACGTTTAACTGACTGAGCCACCCAGGCCACTTCTAGCCATTGTTTAATTGTAGCCATTGTTTAATTGGATTCGGGGGGTGGGGGGGATTGCTGTTGAGTTGTAGAATTCTTTATATATTTTGGATATTAATGCCATATCAGACGTGTGATTTATAAATATTTCCTGACATCCATTAGGTTGTCTTTTTGTTTTATTAATGGTTTCCTTTGCTCTGCAGAAGCTTGTTGATTTGATATAGTACTGCTTGTTTATTTTTGCTTTTGTTCCCTTTTCTTTTGGTGTCAAATTCAAAAAGTCATCACCAAGACCAATGTCAAGGGACTTCCTGCCTATGTTTTCTTCTAGAAGTTTTATGGCTTTAGTTCTTATATTCAAGTCTTTATTTTGAGTAAATTTTTATGTATGGTGTAAGATAGTGGTCCAGTTTCATTCTTTTGCATGTAGCTGTCCAGTTGTCCCAACACCATTTATTAAGAGGCTATCCTTTTGCCATTGGCTCCTTTGCTGTAAATTAATTGACCACATACATGTGGGTTTATTTCTGAGCTGTCTCTTTTGTTGCTTGACCTGTGGGTCTGTTCTTATGCCAATACCATACTGCTTTGATTACTATAGCTTGGTACTATGGTTTGATCATCTCATTTCTTAAATTATTTTCTGGTCCTTGGATCATTTTGTTTGTTTGGGTGACCCTGCATAACTTGTGTGACTCAGGGACTTACATTCTCAAGGTGTAATAAGACGTTCAGCTAAGTAGATATTACCTCTTCCACATGGCGGAAACATACATTGTTTACTGGCAATTATTTGCCTGTGTGGTCAGTGTCATCTGCAAATGAATCAATGATCCGAGGGCCGCGCTCTGGTGATTGGGCCTGCTGAAATCCTGGACCATTGGAAGCGCCTCATTTCTATTGCTGTTGGTGAGGCTCAAGAGTCTGTTTGCTGCCTCCAAAGTCTGTGCATTAAAGTCATTCCCTTCGCTGGGAGAGTTCCGGTTTCCAGTGGGTTTCATTTCTGATCCTGCATCCCACTCTCCTCCTCCTCGAGCCCCCCCAGGTCTGGAGCACTGCCCTTGGAGCACTGCCCTCCTTTGAACTTATTCGGGGATGCAGGAGTGCCTGTTCCTTCTTCCCCGCCCCCTCTCACCAGGGATAAGTCAGACCATTTCCACCTCTGAAGGAGCTTGTTCTCACACATTTACTGAAGACCCCTCGCCTTTCACTTTCATCCCTCCACCCTTTACGCAAAGTTCTGACAAGTTTTTTTCTCTGTTCTTCTTCCCTCTGGAAAAAAAGAAAAAAAAACAAACAGATGAAAAATAAGGGTGCCACTAGCCAGACTTCCCTAGAAAGGTTTTTTTTTTAAGAAAAATTACAGCCTCTGCCACCAGTCCTACGAAGGTCCCTTCAGGGTCTCCATTGGTCTGGTTCTACTGTCCTCTATGGAAAGCCGATCTAGTTTGGTTTCACGAAGGATCAGAAAAGCTCTTCCCAGCCAGAGTAGAAATTGCTTCCATTTTATAGGGAAGTATATTCCAAGTCCCACACAACAACTTACAAATAAACCTTTGGTGCAAAACCAGTTTGTAGATGCGGCCTACTGCTCCAGTGACTAAAAAAAAATTTTTTTAAGAAAGAGAGAAAGCACAAAAGTGGGGGTAGGGGCAGAGGGAGAGAATCTTAAGCAGGCTCCATACTCAGTGTGGACCCCACAACCCTGGGATCATGACCTGAGCTGAAATCAAGAGTCAGATGCTTAACCGACTGAGCCACCCAGGCGCCCCTCTCCAGTGGCTTTCAGAGCTGAAATCCTAGCACACTAAGGTCTAAACCAAAATACTGAGGTGCTAAATCCAAATAGTAATCCCAAAGAGTCAGCCCCACCAAACTTGTCTCCTTTTCCTCTGGGAGCTAACTTTGCCTTTTGGGGGGTTTCATTGTTGTTTTAATTATAAAATTGTTTTAAAAACAACGACCCACAGTCCAGAGAGGCATGGAGTAAAGAAGGCAACCCCCCTCCACCAGCACGGTCTGAGGATGCTGTCCCCCCACCCCGCCCCGCCCCGTTCTGCATCCTGCTTGCTGCTTCCCTTGGCATCCATCCCAGTCATCTTCCCACCAGACTTCATATGGCCTGACCTCACTCTGTGGAAAGGCCACCAGAATGTTCCATTGCTTGGTGAACCCTAATTTCTTTAGTGAGTCCCAGAGACCACCTTTAACCCTGGGAAAAGCTGGTTCCCAGTGGTCCAGCGGGTCTCGGGGAGACCTCGGTGTTTGCCTTCAGTCTGAAGGCCTCTCCTCAACACAGGTCACGAAGAGGCAACCTCAAATTTCCCATGAAGAAAAGTGCCTCTCGCTTTTTTCCTCCAAGATACGGCAGGATTGGTTCTGGTTATATGGTCTTTTCACATAATGCAAGACACTTTCCTGTGCATGGCAGGACACTAAACCCAGAGACGGAGGCAGAGGAAAACAGCTGCTTTCCTTCAAGAAATCTGCAGACTCTCCTGTTAATAAGAATATACCCATTCAATGGCTGCCTCAAGAAGGAAGTTGACAGTATGGGGGCACCTGGGTGGCTCAGTCAGTTAAGCGTCCGACTCTTGATTTGGGCTCAGGTCATGATGTCACAGTTCATGAGTTTGAGCCCTGCATTGGGTTCTGTGCTCACAGCTCAGAGTCTGCTTCAGATCCTCTATCTCCCTCTGTCTGCCCCTCCCCTTCTCATGCATGCATGTGCTCCCTCTCTCTCTCTCAAAAAGAAATAAATGTCTAAAAAATTGTTTTTGAAGAAAGAAGTTGGCAGTATGTATGCATCTGGATTCCAAAATGCTGTGACATTTGACCCTAGTGATTACACTTCTGAGAGGGTAAACTGAGTAAATAAACATACTTGTGCACACAGACCTATGTATGGGATTTTCATTACTCTATTGTTGATAAAAGTGAAAAATTGAAGATGGCCTAGGTGTCCAAAGATAGGAGAACAGTTAAAATAAGTTGTGGTACATCCATTCAGTGGCACAGCATATAGCCACTTGAATCCATAATTTCTTTTTTTCTCTTTTTTTTAATCTTTATTTATTTTTGAGAGAGAGACAGAGTGTGAGCAGGGAAGGAGCAGAGAGAGAGGGAGACACAGAATCCGAAGTAGGCTCCAGGCCCCAAGCTGTCAGCACAGAGCCTGACGTGGGGCTCGAACCCACAAACTGTGAGATCATGACCTGAGCTGAAGTCGGACACTCAACCGACTGAACCACCCAGGCGCCCCTGAACCCATATTTTCAAAGATAGTGATGACATGGAAAAATACAATAAAATATTCAGCGAACCATGTGGGCTACAAAATTATAGTCAAGGAGTCCACAAATTGTTTTTTCTAACATTTTTCTAACATTCTAATTTATCAAAAATTTTCAAACATACAGCATAATTGAAAAAATTTTGTGGTGAACTCTCTCTTATAACTACCACTAGGTCTAACATTCACATTTTATTATATTTATATTGTCATATATATATGATATGTATCCATCCATCTGTCTTCCTTCTATTCATCCAATACACCACCTTGGTTTTTTCGATGCATTTCAAGTTGCAGACATCAGTACGCTTTCCTGTAAATACTTCAGCATGCGTGTCATTAACTAGTATTGAACATTTGTATTTTCTTTTATTTGAGGGAAAATTTGTATACAATGAAATATACAAACCTTATACAATCTCTGAGTTTTAACAAATGCATACTCTTAGAAAGTTCAAATCCCTATCAAGATATGAACCTTGCCACCTGAAACTAATGTATCATTGTGTGTGAACTATACTCAAAATTTTTAAAAAGACATAGATCATTACAAATTATGTTTATTATTTTTTTCATTAAACACATACTTATTTGTATGTAAGTTTGTATCCAGGGTATATCTGTATCTAGGGATCATTTTTTAAATGATATTTTCCAAATGGTATACAATGAGTACATCTATTCATTTTTTTATTCAACAGGTATTGGTCACGTGCTGTGTTTCAGGCTATACCCTAAATACCAGGGATTCAGTGGTTTGTTTAAGATTATGTTTATTTATTTATTTACTTATTTTTAGAGGGGGGGCACAAGTGAGCGAGGAGCAGAGAGAGAGAGAGAGAGAGAGAGAATCCCACGAGGGGCAGAGAGAAAGAGAGAACCGCGGCTCACCTGGGGCTTGTGTTTTTACCTGAAGCAGTACCGGAGCTCCCCCAGTGTGGGGCTCAAGCTCACCTGAAACAGGGCTCATGTTCACCAACTGTGAGATTATGAACTGAGCCAAAGTCTGATGCTTAACAACTAAGCCACCCACGTACCCCTTAAGATTTTCTTTAAGTAATCTGTACACCCAGTGTGGAGCTCAGACTCATAACTCCATGATCAAGAGTCACATGCTGTACTGAGCCAGCCAGGCTCCCCTGGGGGATTCAGTGGTTAATAAAACCACAAAACTTCTTACCTTTATGGAGCTTATAGTCTACTAGGTAAAAGAGTCAAAGATAAATGCAGCAAATAAATAGGGAGTAAGGAATGGACTGTACGTGGCACAGAAGTCCTCTGTAAGAAGATGATATTTGACCAGAGAACTGAATGATGTGAGGAGAAAGCAAAGTGAGAGCCAGGAGAGTCTAGGAAAAAGGGATTGGCAGGTGCAAAGGTCCTGGGGCAGGAAGGGAGGACAGCTGCCATGGCTGGAGGAAACTGAGTAAGGCAGTGTATGATAGGAGGTGAGGCCAGAGTGGGAGGCAGGAACGAGCTACATGGGGCTTTGTAGGTTACATGAACAGTTAGGATTTTATTCTGGTGTTGAGAGAAGCCATTAGAGGGTTTTCATCAGGGGAGTGACTTTGATCTGACCTTTGTTTTTAAGAGCCCTATCTGCTCTGTGGAGTACTAGCTCTCATGGGGTAAAGATAGAAGGAGAGAAGCCAGGAAGGGAGGCTTGCAATGGGGGTAGCAGTGAATGTGATTAACAGTGGACAGCTTGTGAAGATAGAACTGACCCTGCTTCCTGAGGGATTAAAGGTGGGATGGGACAGGGCAGGGGGAGAGGTGTCAAGAATGATGCTTAGTTTCTAGGTCCAAGCAACTGGCATGAATGCTCATGGTATAACTGAGGCAGGTGAACCTGTAGAGAAGTCAGGAGTTCTGTTTGTTACATGCTGAGTGCAAATTGCAAGCTTCACCTTCCACACCCTTCAGTGGAGAAGGCTGGATGAGCATGTCTGTGCCCCAGCATTAATTTTATCAAAAGGGGAAGCTGGAGCTGCCTCAGTGGGAGGTGTCCGTGTGCAGATGGAGCAGGTCCATGCACAACCCCCTTAGGGACAGACAGGTTTCAGAATTCAGCATTATTCAGATTTTAGAAAAGGCAATCAACTAACATTCCCGGCGGGTCTGGGCGTCCCCTGTAATAAAGCACACAAGTATTTCTTCAGCAAACTGTAATACTTCACACTTCAGTAGATAAATAAAGACTAGATATAGCTTCACATAAAGTAAGATCCAGTGTTGTCATGAAATAAGTTTTGGTACCAAAGTTATCTAAAAACTTGATTTTAGAGCTTTTGGATTTCAGAACCGCAGAAAAGGTAGAGTGGGCCAGTATTGAAAGTTGTGAGTTTGGACAAGACAACCCAAGGGTGGGGTCAAATAGAGAAGAGAGAGGTCAGGTCAGATTCAGGGGCAGTAAGGAAGGAGAAGCCAGAGGGTGGGGCCTCATGGCGTTTCCAGAAGAAGTGACAGACCCTGTCTTCAGGAGGATCGACAAACCCCAGGTCATGAGCGACTTTGACAGGAGAGAGAAGCAGTGGGAGCGAATTTCTGGGTGGAGTGAGCTGAGAAGGAGCATGGTTGCTGTGATGTCTGAGAAGGACCAGAGGGTGCATTTTTTAAAAGTCCTTCATTCACTTGTTCACTGATTCATTCATCAGCAGATATTTATTGAGTACCTACTAGGTCCCAGGCAGAGCTCTAAGATACAAGGGTGAGCAAGAAAGTCCCTTGCCCCATATAGGAGGGAAAGGCAATCCATAAATAAGACAATCCAGGTCGTAAGAAGTAAAATGACACAGGTTTGAACTGCATGGGTCCACTTATACAGTTGTTTTTTTTTTTTTCAATACAGTACGGTCCTTTCTAAACATATTTTCTCCTCCTTATGATTTTCTTAACAATATTTTCTTTTCTCTAACTTACTTGATTTTGAGAAGACAGTATTTCATACATGTAACATACAAAATGTGTGTTAATCGACTGCTTACATTATCCATAAGGCTTCCGGTCAACAGTAGGCTATTAGTAGTTCTGTTTTAGGTGAGTCAGAAGTTATACATGCATTTTCTACTGCAGGGGGGAGTCCCTTGAGGAGAAGGGGAGCCCTGCAGGCGTCCCTCAGCAGGGAAAGTAGGGAGCAGGCCGAGCTGGACAGAGGACACCGGCCTGGGAAGGGCAGAAGGCCAGGCTGGAAGATCAGGGCGAAAGCTGTGGATGTGCTCTTAGGCCCAGGCTATGAGTTTCATCTTCTAGCACACAGGCCTGGAGCAGAGGGCAGTGTGATCAGAGATCTGCTGGAAAATGACTCTGACGAAGCATGTGCAAAAAATGCTAGGAAGTTGGCCTCAGAGGCAGGGGGAGCCAGCTAAGAGATGATTGTGGAAGGCAGTTGGGTGGGGGGAATAACCAATTTGTGTTGTCAGTAAAAATTCCTTCTTTGGTGAGTGAGTCTGTGCCCCGGCATTACAAGTTTTTATTATTTTTATCAAATTCGTACATGTACATAGTTTTTAAAAATCAGACCATACTGTAAGTCTTGTAAGAAAAAACACCAGGCCCCGCCCTTCGCTCAATTCCTACTCCCAGATGCAAATACTTCCAAAACACTTTTCACCATCCTTTTCTATTCTTGGCTTCTGTAATTTACAGTAACTGGCTTTTTCTGCCGCTTCTGGATTTTTAAAAAGTTTGATATTCTCTAACAACGTCCTGCCATGAGAGATGGGAGTTTATTTCTTTGATAGACCCTCCACACACAGCACTCTGCCTCCATGCATCCCTCCATGATAGCTGCATGGCAGTTTTTCACTAAATAACTACTGTGGGGCTCGTATCCTTATGACCATGTAAGTATTATTCACAGCTGAAGCAGCTAGTGCACTATTATTGCATGTCCTGTCTTAAACAACTCTGATTCCCACTGCCTTTTGCCATGGTGAGGCAGAGAGTGGGAGGGTGTAAGGTTCTATGAACTTTCCGGGGAGCTTCCTGTGGTTAGTCCCCTCCCCCACTTCCCCTCGCCACCCCCACCTCATGCTCCTCATGCTCCTCATGCTCCTGGGCCTTCCTGAGCTCTTGGGGTTCAAATCAGCCTGAGCCCACCTCCCACCCACCTGCCCCCAGGCTGGGGTTTACTTAGTCCTTTACCGTTTGTCCAGCTGCTTTCCAGTAGCATCCAAATTTTTGTTGACATCTTAGATCTCCACTCATCTCCTCTCGTTCACACTGTTCTTAATGGGGCTCCTGGGTGGCTCAGTCGGTTAAGCGTCCAACTCTTGGTTTCAGCTCAGATCATGATTTCATGGTTCATGAAATCAAGCCCCACATCGGGCTCTGCACTGACAGTGCGGAGCCTGCTTGGGGTTCTCTCTCCCTCTCTCTCTCTCTCTACCCCCTCCCCAATTCGTGCACATGCTCTCTCTTTCTCTCTCTCTCTCAAAATAAATAAAAACTTAAAAAAAATAAGACTTGGGGCACCTGGGTGGCTCAGTCGGTTGAGCATCCGACTTCAGCTCAGGTCATGATCTCACGGTTTGTGGGTTCTGCATCGGGCTCTGTGCTGACAGTTTGTGCCTGGAGCCTGCTTCAGATTCTGTGTCTCCCTCTGTCTCTGCCCCTCCCTCACTTGCTCTCTCTCTCTCAAAAATAAATAAACATTAAATAAATAAATAAATAAATAAATAAGACTTGCTGTCATTTTAGTGCGGCTTCAGGAGACAGTAGAGATAAATGTCATGATCCATCTGCCACATTCAGCCAAAAAGTCTCCCAGAGCATTTTTTCATGCTTTCTGGCCCACAACCTTTTCATAATGGATGTCGGCAGATGTTCCTTACTTAATGATTTTTACCACCTGTTGCCCACCTCAGCCTGCAGAGTTGGAAATAGGGAGTTGGGAAGTGCTGTCATCACAGCCAGTTGCTTTCCAGGCATTTTAAATCTGTCGTGATTTTCCCAGAGCAGTCTGAGAGACCTCCTGAGTGGGTCTCATGTGCCTTCGTACTATAGTGATGGGACTACGGGGCATTCACGTCCGTTTGGCTGTTTTGAAGCAGAACCCTTCCTGCAGCCAGGGGCTGGTGAGAGGGGCAGAGTGATGAGCAGGCAGGCTGGAGCTTGGCCCCTCACCATCTGTGTGACAGTGCACAACTTACTCTCCCTCTCTGGGCCTCAGTCGCCTCATCTATGACATGACAGAGGTGGACTAGAGCACCTCATTTGTTACCGAAACCTTGCTCAGAGCCCTCGATAAAACACACACACACACACACACACACACACACACACACACACAAAGGGGAACTTCTGGTTGAAGGAGGAGGGGCAGATGGCCCTGAGGTGAACCCTGAGATACTTCTGAGGCACCCCAAGGCTCCTAGGAACCGGGATTGAGAAGCGCTGGACTTCAAGACGTCTCTAAACTCTCAGTAGGACAGCCCTGTGAATCTTGCTCTTAGCAATGTTCATTGCCCTGCAGTCAGTCTGTGATAAAAGGCTGTTTGCAAGCAGGGTCCCAGGACACGCAGCCCCCGTCTGTCGCCAGGGCCCCTGGACTTGTCGGGCACAGCACGGCTGTCCTAATCTCCCTGCCCCACGTGGAGGCGAGAATGTTAGTTCTGCCTTCTTCTAGAAGGGGTGGATTTGTTGATTTATGGGTTAAGAGCCCTGGGACGGGAATCCTCCCATCACGGGCTCCGCAAGAAACAGGAATTTGTTTTCCCACATTGTTTGCTTTTGATTTACTGTTTTGATGTAGGCTGCTTTCTGAGTCAGATGTTATCTTCCGTTGCCAAATCACGTGTTAGGTATGTATAGCATTTCCCACACAGCGACATCTCATCCTCTTCCACAGTCGCCACTGGCTGCACCCCGCACCCCCGCGGCAGGGAGAGGGAAAGGAGGTACAAAAACACTTCCAGTCACAAAACAAGGCATGCCAGGGGCGTGGGGCTGTGCTTTTCAAAGTCACCGTCTTCGTTGTTGATGATGATGTTGCAGAAAAGGACCATTTCCGCCCCCTCCAAAAATCTTAATAAGCAGAAGCCTGATCAAACAGATACAATGGGACCCCCAGCTCAGGTTGAGGGGTGGGGTGAGGAGGGCTGAAGACCCCTGCCCATCCCACCAGCCCCCTCCCCAGCTCTGCCAGAGAGTCCCCGGTTGTGGGGGCACACCTGGTGTCACTTCTGGTTCCACTTCCTGTGCTTGGTGTGACCTGGGGTGAGTCACTCAGCCTCCCAGCGCCTCCTTGTCCTCATCTGTAAAGCGGGCACACAGCTGCCAGCTCTGGGCGAGGGGCTTGCCGGCCCGCAGACACAGACCCTTCTCATGACCTCCCACTTAGAACCCTAAGCAGCTTTACGGGGGAGCTTCACATGGGAATGTTTGAGAAAGCCTCACTGTACCCCAACCTTAGCAGCACGTAACAGCTCACTGTTTTCTTCGTAATCCCTTCTTTCCAGAGAAGGTCCTTGTAAGGTCATTGTAACATCGGTCGTTAAGTGCTTGCGATTTTGCTTGGAATGTAAACGACGACGTTCTGTCTTTGGCCCCAGTCTGAAAGGAAGTTTAAATGTTTTCCCCTCTCTCGGAAATAGCTTTCCTTTGGTAAGTGCATTTCCATCATTTGCACCGAAGTCTGCAAATGGTCAGCCCTGAAGATGGGGAAGCTGACGGTTGTGCAGAGCTCCTCAGTGAGTGTGTGTTTGTGGGTGTTTTGTTGCCGTTAATTAAATGAATTACGTTATCATAAAATTGCGCGACTGTGTCTCCTCTCTCCTGCACGTTGGCCTACGGGAGCTTTGTCTGTGTGGGCAGTGGCTGTATTTTCACTTTGCTGTTGGAGAGCTGAGCCTGTCAAAAGGATTGATTGCCTTCTCCGAGTTGGAGATCGGAGGCTATATATTTGCTCATCTTCTCTTGTGAAAAAAGCAAATAAGACTGCTTGTCTGGTATTTAAATTCTCCTTTCATTTACTCTGTCAAAGGCCTTGTCCCATGAAGACATAATTTGGAAAGTAGCTTCATAGAAGATAGCTCCCGTCGCATAAGCCGTGAATACCTTTGCCGGCGGTGCTCACGGGTCTGTCCTGTAGAGATCAGTGAGGTTCACAGCCTCTTGTCTCCCTCCGCGAGTGGGATAGCTTCTAAACCCTGTGTTTTCCCTCTTATCAACTCCTTCTTCCATTTGGGCTCTGCTTCTGATAAACTGAACGGGGTGAGTCTGGCCTCAGCCGCCTCCTCTGGGAAATGGGACTAACGGCTCCTCCCTCATGAGGCTATTGAATGGATAAAGCGTGATTTGGCGCATAAAACGCTTATCATGGTATTTGGCCTATAGTATGTGCTGGATAAGCAGCTGTTGCTGATATTTCTCCTCATTGTCTTTTCACTTCTCACATCCATAGTATCCGTCTCCCTTGTTACTGAGACTGGTTCACCTGGTTTCACCTGGTTTCACCTGGTTCCACCTGGACTTTTCTGTGTTCCCCTCATCCCACCGTCTGTGGAATTCGGAGCAGGCACAGCTCTCTCCAAGGTGCTGTGTGCCCAGGGTCTTTCTGGCTCATGGCCAGCTGCATATAACTCCAAACCCTGGTCTTCTAACAAGCCAGCAGCCCTTGCTTTCCAAGAACAGGAAGCATTGATGTTACCTGGCTCTCTTACCTATCAGCAGGGTTCTGCTTGGGTGTGGATACCGGGTTCCTCGCCTGCTTGTATGGTGACAGTGTAATTAATGCCCTCCCCCAACCCCAGTCCTAAACCATAAGCCATGCCCAAGGAAGCAATGGGGCAGTGGAGTTAAGAGCCTAGGTTTGAGGCCAAACTGCCTCGGGTCACCTCCTGAGCTCACCACTTACCAGCTGTGTGATTTTGGACAAGCTCCGGAATTTTGGGGGGCCTCAGCTTCCTCATCTATCAAACAGGGATAATAGTGCTGCTGTATTATTAGGGATCTGCATGTCTGAAACTCAAATACACCGAATACTGAAAGGTTTTTCTTCCTGAGTTTGAAGCACACTTATATGGCATCAAAATCTGACCAGAACTGACATGTGCCATTTACTATACTCTTTATCCGAATTAGTATGGTTAGTCCTATGTTTCATTGTAGAAATATTAATGTTTTTGATTATAGGAGGCAGCAAGTAGAAGCCACGAAGTAGTCGTTGATTTTAGGACAAGCAAAAAGTTAGCACATGTGAGGAAGCGTAAACCCCAATGTCTAAATTTGCTAAATGAAGATGTAGTCAGTACACATACTTGTTTTTTAATGTTTATTTATTTTGAGAGAGAGAGAGAGAGAACACATGCCAGTTGGGGAGGGGCAAAGAGAGAGAAAAAGATTCCCAACAGGCTCTTTGCTGACAGCAAGGATGTGGGGCTCGATCCCACAAACCATGAGATCATGACCTGAGCTGAGGTCAAGAGTCTGATACGCAACTGACTGAGCCACCCAGGTGCCCCATACACATATTTTTACATAAAAAAGGAGGTGAATGCTCCGTGGTTCTACAGTAAACATTACAGGTGGTCCTCACTCTCCAAACACTCACTCTCCATCCACTCAACCAGACAAAGCTACCCCGGGCGCCCCTAAATTTTTTCTAAGAAGCACAAGTGACAGAGCAGTCGGTTGGGTGTCCGACTTTGGCTCAGGTCATGATCTCCCAGTTCATCAGTTCAGGCCCCGTGTCAGGCTCTGTGCTGACAGCTCAGAGCCTGGAGCCTGCTTCAGATTCTGTATCTCCTCTCTCTCTGTTCCTCCCCTGCTCACACTCTGTCTCTCTCTCTGTCAAAAATAAGTAAAGATTAAAAAACAAGAAAAAGCACAAGTGGCTTGGAGGTTCTGGAGAATTTTCATTTATCAGCTTGTGGAGGCCTGTTCTTGAGGCTGTCCTGTTTTGTTTTGTTGTTTTGTTTTGTTTTGTTTTGTTTTGTTTTGTTTTGTTTTGTTTCAGAGACTAATCTTCCCCCCTTCCTGCCAGGAGGGTGGCCTCACTGGAGATGGAAGCTGAGGACCGAGAACATCATGTATTTTAGTGTGGCTATTCTCACTCCATCCCACTGTTTTCAGCCTGCCTGTCACCCTGACCCTCCACCACGCCTCCTGTCACCTAGTCTGGAGACTCTTCCGATTCATTTCCCTAGAAAACAAACCGTCAGACCTTCAAATAGTCCCCCATCAGATTGCCCTGCTCATCTGAAGGGTGCGCTGTCTCCTGCTCCCAAGCCCACCAAGGTTATGTCCCAGACAAATACACTCCCCTTGCATCCATACCCTTTTCTGGGGACATATGTAGGCCACTGTTCCCTCCCACCTGCCCATTCAGTGATCACTTTTCCAAAAATATTATTTGTTTGTTGATCTCAGACTGCGATCGGGTTCCCATTGGGTTGTAGGCAATGCTGGAGACAGAGCAGTGAACAAATCCTGCAATTCCTTCCTTCTTAAAACTTTCAATATCACGTTTACTAGAAGTTCCATGCTCTTAAATGCCGCAAAATGGCAATCGTATGACCAACTATAAGAAGGAGCTTGGGGAGGCACCTGGGTGGCTAAGTCAGTTAAGAGTCTGACTTCAGCTCAGGTCATGATCTCACTGATGGGGAGTTCAAGCTTCGCGTCAGGCTCTGTGCTGACAGCTCAGAACCTGGTGCCTACTTTGGATTCTGTGTCTCCCTCTCTCTCTCTCTGCCCCTCCCTGCTCACACTCTCTCAAAAATAAATAAACATTTTTAAAAAAGAAAAGGAAAGAAGGAGCTTGGGCTTGTTATGGATCAAGAACCAATGTGCAACCGCCTGGGTACCCCTATACTTGCTTGAACCTTTGCTGCTTATAAGTGGATACAAATGATGCTGGGATTTAGGGTGGCTCTGCTGTGTGAGCTGGGAACCACCATGTTTGCTTATCACTAGAATCCTTTTACAAAGAAAGATGATTCATATCAACCTTAGACACTGTAGGAGAAAACGCCTTCTGTGAGTCTTTATAAAACCAAGGTTATCGCTTCACCAGGCTGTGGTGCAATCCGAAAACTACCCCTCCTTAAGATTTCTTGACCAAAAGTCACAAATGATAGCAAAAGGAAGGGAAAGGAGCAGAACAGTCTGTTAATTTTCAGGAGTAGTAAGATTCCTCCTCCGAGAGGAGATCTCCAAGCTATTTTCATCGTGCAGCCCTATCAGTTAAAATCTTTGGAGCTGGTACCCCAACATATGTGGATTTAAGACACTGTTCTATAATTATAATTATAATTCATAATATATTGGGAGTATTATGAAACAGATACAAGATTTAAAAAGTTATAATGGTGAGCTAAGAACAACTGGAATGACTGAAAGTGCACTAAAAAATAAAGTATAATTAACAACAAAGAAGAAGAAGAAATAACTAGAAGTTTCAATGTGTTTCCCCTCCCTAGTGGATCATGTTGGCCGTCTGAGCCTCACTTAGAGCCATTTGCTGGGAGAATGGGAATGAGGACTTGGTCATAGATCCCACCGTTACTCAGCCATGGGCTGCTGGGCAAGCCACGGGATTCTGGGCCTCTGTTTCCTCATCTGTGAAGTCAGAATAAAAATACTGTAGTTTCCCTGCCTTCCTCAGAGGGTGTCTGTGAGAGTGGCTGGGCTGACATAGCTGAGGGTGCTTTATAGACTATAGGCAGTCAACACACAAACCCAGTCCTGTGACTAGTTAGCCACCTCATGTCCCCGGCCAGCTGTTCTTTCTCGCCATCCAGAAATCCGGCCTGCTAGTCCTGAGAGGTAATGGGGTGAAAGTGGACAAGTGATGTAGTGAAAGTCTCCCACCCTGACTTAAGGAGACAAACACCCAAAGCAACACCAGGGCCAAATCTTGCAGCTAATGAGTCAACAGTGTCTCTTCTCCATTCGCAGAAGTGTGTATTTCTCCCTGCGGCCCCAAGGGTCTTACGCTCTGCTTGCATAGACACCATAAATATTGAAAGGAAAATCTGTTGTTGAGAAGCAGTGGCAGTGTCCGTGAGACTCGGAGAGTTTCAGTGTGTCCAGAACAAGTGTAAGGAAAGGGCTCCATGGCCCTGGGCAAACAATCATGAGCCGCCTGGCAGCAAGTGTCTGTACCCTCCAGCTGGTCCCTGGAAGAGGTCTGGGGCTTACACATTCTGAGTGTGTGCAGTGCTACAATGTAGCAAAACTGCATCTCCGGCATCAAAGTACAGGATTAATTATGCAAGGGGAAAATAAAATGTTGCAAGTACCAGCCAGCTAATATAAGTGCTGGAGAACTACAGCAACAATGCCAGTTTACCATACCGAGCACTGACTTCGCTCTTGCCACCTGTATGTGCGTCATCTCATTTCACCCTGCTTGCTTTCGTTTGCATTTTGCAGAGGAGGAGACTACAGGTAAGAGGGGCTGGAAGGCTTGTGCATGGTCCTGGTGGAGCCACCATTCCAACCCAGGTCCCTCTGTGTCCAGAACCCATGTGCCTAACTACTCTACCCTTCTGCCTGTAAAATGACGTCTTGATTTTCACCTTTGATGACAACTCACCTCTCTTGGATATCTGTATAACTGATCTTTCATGGAGTTATAAGGGGACCCAAAACTGGAAGAAGCCTACAGATCTCCCAGGCCAGCTGCTTCCCTGAGGCCAAGCTGGGGTAGAACCCAGCCCCCACTGCCTGCCATGGGGTCTTAGAGCAGCAGCAGGTAATGTGTTGGCTTATCACAGACAAGTCTTCTGAGGACATGGAGGGAAGTTTGCAGTGGAAAAAGCCCTGCTTCCCTTTTACCCACAGCTGGAGTAGAAGTGGGAAAGTGATGGCCTTTCAGCCTGACCACGCTGGAGAAGACAGCTGCGTGTCTGAGCCTTCCAGTGGTGAGAACCACAGCTGTCTGTCCATTCAGGTGGGGGCTCCAGCTTCACCGAGGGGCCAGGTGAGCCTTGCAGGCCCCATTCTCAATGCCAACTCCTTCCCCCACCTCGGACCCATCCTTTCTTCCTTCTTTCCAAAAAAGCTTGCTCTCTGGAAGAACACTCACCCAGCAGTCATCCATACCCCAATATAAATTTTAGGTTGATATGCTACTTCCTGATAATATGTACCTTTTAACTATTTTCTTGAATATTAGTTTGCATGGCTTGGCTTCTATATCTGTGACCTACAAACATCAATACTAGTTGGAGTGGAGGACATTTGAATGGGAAACAACTATTTAAAGAAGAAAAATCCAGGGGCGCCTGGGTGGCTCAGTCCGTTAAGCCTCCGACTTCGACTCAGGTCCTGATCTCGCAGTCTGTGGGTTTGAGCCCTGCATCAGGCTCTGTGCTGACAGCTCAGAGCCAGGACCCTGCTTTGGATTCTGTGTCTCCCTCTGTCTCTGCCCCTCCCCCGCTTGCATTGTGTCTGTCTCTCTCTCAAAAATAAATAGAAAGAAAGAAAGAAAGAAAGAAAGAAAGAAAGAAAGAAAGAGAAAGAAAGAAGAAAGAGAGAGAGAGAAAGGACCTTTGTAGTCATTTAGACACATCCATGTCCCCCCTTTCATTTACCATTTCCCTCCCACCCCCAGAGCAACCTCCATCCTGAATTTTTAAAACGAAGTTAAATTTAATGTGAAAATTAGCCACCCATGTGTTCAGCAATAAGGGATAAATATGGGCATAGTCTTTTCTGGCTGCAAGTCTTGGGGTCTCACTTGGCTTCAATACCCTGGTTTTTTGGTAAAGTATTTCCACCAGGGTACAGTTATGAATTACCCTAATGCGTATTGACCTCAATGCCTGCTGCTGACTTACCAAAGAGTGACCAAACTTTTGGAGGCCCTCCTCCCCCTTTCTGGAATTATCTTGAAGTTGGTAAGACAATGGATGGTTCCTTTGTTTCAAACCAGAGCTGTGTTGTGCAACTGATCAGTCAGCCTTGCATTTGGGCCATTACAGAGTCAAACAAAGCCTGAAAGACTAGTTTTCTTTCACCTCAAACATTCTAAGACTGCTTTGCTGCTTTTGCTGCTAAGAATCCTAAAGCTATTCCAAAAGACAAGGATTTTAGCTCAGGCAGCTTGTTAGAGTTAGCGCCTGGTATCTGGCACTCACCCAAGATGCTTTTGGAATATTTGTGAAGGCATCAGTCATTTTCTTATGGTTTCACCTGGGATGTTATCCATTCTATTTTATAGGATTTTAAGCTTGTTACCTGGAAATAACTTCAAATTTACAAAAAAGTCTCAAGAATGAGAATAGTAGCACCCTATAGGTCTTGCCCAATTTGATAACATTTTGCCCAATTCATTTTATCAGTATCTCTTTAGATGGATAGATAAATACATGCATCCATGAGGATAGAGATCTATAGATACTTATCCATATATGCTTTTTAATAGTCACACATAATATTATTCTGAACCATTTGAGGGCAAGTTATGTTTTTCATGGCAGTTTACCAATGACTTTAGTGTGTGTGTCTAAAAGGGCCATTCTCTTCCATAACCTCAGTACAGTTATCAGCTTCACAGCCTGTAACAGCCAAGCATTTAATGCAATCAGAAGAAACCACCAACCAGCAGTGGTTTATTTTCTTCTGCACACAGAGCAATAGGTTTCCATTTTCATGTGGTTTGCATACAGCAGTCTTCGAGTCTAATTGTTTCAATCTTATTAAAATCGCCTTCTCCTGTATGCACAATAGGTAGAGGGTGCATATTGACATTTCTGTTTTCAATCAAATGTTTGTTTACTCTCTGCCCTCATTAGGGTCCCTAAATACACCACTCCCAAGCCTTAGAAATGAAAGAGTAAACACCAGTATGATTTAACGCTTTCCTAGTCCAGTGGGAACGTGTTGCCTTTTTATGTCTCCAGCCCTTAAGGAGGGAGCTCTCAGTTAAATATCCTTCACACCCTCTTTGCCCAGCTTCCTCTTGCTGACTGACTTTCACCATCAAATCTGTCAGCTAGGGTAAAATACTGATAAGTGACCCATGCCTGTTCTCCCTAGATTGTTTTCTAAACCCTGAGGTCACTGTTTGTGACACCTGTCATCAGCTGCCTCTCACCCTGCTCCCCACACCCTGCGGGTTTCCTAGAGTTCTTGGCTTCTCCTGCCTCGAAAGCAAACATTCCAGAACATTCCTGAACATTCCAGCTCACAGCTGGAGGCACGTCTCAGCAGACATATTTCCTAATTGGAGGCGTCCTCTTGGGCCCATAACAGATGTGGTGGGAGTGACAATGATTTGGGGGAAATCGCTCAGTGGCTGCACCCCTCCCTGAGGGACATAGAATGTCCCTGTGCTCCAGGTGTGGGGACAAGGAGAACAGCGTTACAGGAGTGCTGCACTTGGAAGTTTCCGGCAGCAGGAAAATCGCATTTATGGGTTCTGAATCCAAACCATTTCACGCTAAGAATTTTATACTATTTCCCTTTTGTCCTCCTCCACCTTAATCTCCCCCATTCTGAGTTTCTTTGTCACTGCATTTTCCCTATGAAAAGCTTTTTTATATAAAAATATCAAATGAATGCATTACTTTTTAAATTAAGTTTTATTTTATCAGAGTATTGCAAAAACAAAGAGTAAAAGCCAACAGCAATACCCTTCTCAGCCCCTCCCAGCCCCCCAGACTCCTTCCCCCAGAGCAACCTCTTTAAAATCTTTTAGCTGTTTCTTCTGGCATTGACCGTCATAAATTAGATGCTTACAGTGCATTTCCTGATGTGTAGGTTTCAAACATTCCTGTGAGGAAAATTTGACCCCCTCATACCTCCGTCCCTGACTTCTCCTCCCCCATCTGCCCAGTAGAGTTACCTACAAAGTGGGACAAAACCTGTGGTCATTGTTTCCAGTGCAGTGCTGATTTAAATATTATTCACTGGAGAACCAACTATTGTACCGGAGCTCTGTATCTTTTCTCATGCAACTTTTTGTTTTTCTCAGACTTAATGGTTGCCTTTAAAAGAGTGCTTAGTTGACTACATACCTGTTGCACATTCTTCCCAGACACGCCTGTAGACCTATCAAATGCCTACCAATGCCACTTCCTGGACGCTCACAAACATCAGATAATCTGTCAATTCAGCCTTGCCTCCCACCTCCCAAATCCTTCATCTTTCTGCCCCGTGCATCATCTGGGGACCTCCCTTCACTGCACCTCTGTGTCTTAGATCCTCATTTTTCTTGGACCCCATGGCTTTCTCTTTTTTGACTTTAACCTTTCACTTGGGGGGAGTACATCCCCCCAGCAACTGAGAAATAATACACGGGAAGCAAAGTCTGAGAGGCCACATAGGTCTGAAAATGCCAGGGTCCCCCCTTAGCCTGAATGATGGTTAACTGGTTATGGAACTTTTGGTTGAAAATCATTTCCCCTCCAAATTTTGAAAGCAATGCTCTGCTGCCTTCCAGCTTCTGGAAGAGTCTAATGTCATTCTGAATTTTTAACGTGACCTGTTTTCTCTCTGGAAGTTTATGAAATCTCCTCTTTATCATTCAGAATAATATGCATCAGATAGTTATGTTTTTCCTCCCTTCCATCCCTGCCTTTCTTTTTGATCTGCTCCTTAAGTTCGTTATGCACTGGAAAGTTTCAACCTAAAGATGCCTTTCTTTGATTCTGGAATATGTTCATATTTCACATGATTCCTTTGTTTCCCCTATTCTTTCTTTATGGAACTACCTGTTAGTTAGATGTTGGCCATACTGGACTGGCCTCAAAGTACTTTGCCTCCTCTCCTCATCCCCTATCCTTTTATGAGTCTGTTCTACTTTCTGGGCTATTTCCTTGACTTTATTCTCCAGTATCTTCCATTGAGTTGACATATTTTTAATTTCTAGAAGCACTTTCTATTCTGATTCTTTTTCAGAACACCGTTGTTTCTGACATGTAATGTCTTATATCACTAATGATATTGATTACAGGTTTGTTTTTGTTTTTTTACTTCTCTACTTCTCTCTAGGTTTTCTTATTCTTCCTGAATTGGCTGTTTCCTTTGAGTTCCATTTTCCTTGTGATTTGGAGCTCACCTTTTTCACTTCTGGCGACTTTCTTCAAATGTCTGTCGTCTCTGATCAACAGGAGGGTTCATCTCCCCCTGAAGGACATGGAGTGATTCTGTTCTCCTGCCCGAGAGGCCTAAACCATCGAGGGCAGTGGCTGGTGCTCAGTTTGCTGTTTAGAATGTAGACTTTCACCTCATTCCCTGTTTTCGTCCAGCACCATCGTTGTGCCCCGACAGGAGTCTGCCTGGAGTAATTTCTCGCAGAATAAGGCTCTCACTTCCTCGATGGCAGTGGTCAGGGGTGGGGTAAGGGTAGAGGGAACCCCTAAGGGAGAGTCTGGGCTCCAGCCTGTTTCTGTTCAGCCCTGACCATAACCCTTCCCTTCCCCTCTCCCCTGCCTCCAAGGTCTGAGCGTCTCCAGCCCTGAGCCTTCCCGAGTTGATGAACTGCAGGCCCACAGAGGAAGCTGTAGGCTGTGTGCCTGCAGAAGGGCAAACCAAGGGCTCTTTGTACCTCTCCATCCTCAGCGTCCAACCCGCTTTCATATCTTTAACATATTCTTCCAGGGACTTATGAGGGAAAGGAAACATAAAACACAGTAACGTGGTTGAATCAGCCATGTTTCAAGGAAACTGTTCTTTTAATTATCCCAACATATACCATTTAGAAGGAAATGGCACCACTCTTAATAAGGTCAAAAGTCAGTCTGCAGTGTGGGTACCTCTTCCTAGAGCCACCTTTGAAGTGCAAATGTGCGATTTCTCTGGTTTCTGATCTCAGATGGTCTTGCACCTGACACTTCTCCCCCCTCACTCCGTAATCCCGGGCTCTCCAGACACCAATGAGCAGTCCTCAAAGCGTCTGAGAGACAGAGAATGAGCACCCCTACTTGAGTTTAAGTATAATTTCTTCTCTTTCCCCTGAAAAGACAAAAGTGAGGTGGGGGCCAAGGGGTGGGAGACCAGCCCCCTCCACAGCCTTCCCACCCCTTCTCAACAGCAATCCTGATCCTTATATGCTCCCAGTAAATGTTCTTTTCTAACAGCCCTGTGAACTGATTGTTCTAGACTGGCAATTTCTGTGAAACAGTAATAAATACAAAGCCCCAGGAAGAAGCCGTTCAGAACATTCTCTTCTTATTTAAGGAAGAATGTATTTTTACATCAAACTTTCTGTATCTTCTCTGAATGTCTAGCCACGAGGAGGTGAGAGACAAAGTAAAATGTTATCTTTTAAACTATGCAAGTATTTTGCAACTCTGTCCGTCCCCCTCCGGGTCCTTTTCTTCTTCTGCCTTCCTTCTTATCCTTCCTTACATGTACTGTAAAGAATTCTTGAGCATTGGAGTCAATGAGTCTCTGAAATGAGGGAGGAATTGAGAAGCAGTGAGGGAGGGAAAAAAAAAAAAAAACACCACCTAAAAGTCAAGTAATAATCCAATACCTATTAATAACCTATAAATATATGTAAATATAATCAAATAGCCAAATGCATATGGGTATCCTAGCTTTTGTATTCCTCAGACATAGGCCCTGGAAAAATCTTAGTGGAAAACACTGAATTGAGAGTTTCTTCTCCCCCACCCCACCCCTTCTTCAACATCATCATCATTAAAACCTCAAGTATGGTGGGGGGGTTAGAGCAGGGGCAGGGATAAGTTTAATAGAGTTTCCTAAAAAGTTTTCTGGCCTGAGATCAGTTTCAGGACCACATGGTTGTTGGCCTTGCTGGGGACAGTGGTTGGAAGCTGGGTGAGAGAATGAACACTGGACAGACAGAAAAGGCCCCTGGCAGAGACAGCATATCCTCAAGGTCAGGATCCGACAGCTGGTGTTATAGGAGGCTATAGGGTATGGGGAGAGCAGCAAAGTTGGTCGTTATTAGGAATTGTCCTGAGGACGCCATATTCTCTGGGTGAGACAGTGAAATGGAGGAATAGGTGAAGAGAAGGGTGAGGCTACAGAAACCTACTAAGAAGAAAGATTTGGGGGGCACCTGGCTGGCTCAGGTGGTAGAGTATGTGTCTCTTGATCCTGGGGTCATGAGTTCAAGCCCCATGCTGGGTATAGAGATTAATTAAAAATAAAATCTTTTTTTTTTAAGTTTATTTTGGGAGAGAGAGCGTGCATGCATGTGTGCACAAGTGGGGCAGGTGTGAGGAGGAGAGAAAGAGAGAACCCTGTGCTGTCAGCATAGAGCCCGCTGTGGGCCTCCCATCCCACAAACCGTGAGATCATGACCAGAGCTGAAATCAAGAGTCAGAACTGACTGAGCCACCCAGGCGCCCCGAAAATAAAATCTTTAAAAAAAAAAAAGAAGAAGAAAGAAGAAAGATTTTCTAAATGGGTTATTTATGAATATCTGCATCAGTTTGGGCTTTAAATGCTCAGTCCTTGGATCAAAATTAATGTCAACCAAGTTAAATTGGACTTAATGGTATCTGTATGGCATTGCAGGACATTTTTGCCCATGGCCTGTAAATATATGTCAACTTTAAAGAACTTGGTAAGAATTCTCATAGAAAAGCTTTTATTACGTAAATATGTGCTGCATTAATGTAATCGCAGTTTTTCCAAAAAAAAAAAAAAAAAAAGAAAGAAAGAAAGAAAAGAAAAGAAAAAGAAGAAGAAAGATTTGCAGACTGTGCAGGGTGGGACTCCTAACTAGTAAGAGGAAATGGCAGTTCAGGAGAGATGGAGAAATCATCCAAGAAGACCAGTTATTGTAAGTTCAGATTTCAGGACCAGATAATGATATTCTAGGATAATGGGGGAAAAGGAGATGGAATTGCTTTTGGTGAGCTGGGCAGAGTCACAGAGAAAAAAAAAAGAAGTCCCAGAAGCCAGCCCGGGTTTACTGGAAATTACACACACCCAGGAGCACCTGGGTGTTAAGCGTCTGACTTCGGCTCAGGTCATGATCTCGCGGTTCATGAGTTCGAGCCCCGTGTCGGGCTGTGTACTGACAGCTTGGAGCCTGGAGCTGGCTTCGGATTCTGTTTCCCTCTCTCTCTGCTCCTCCCCTGCTTGCGCTCTCTCTCTTTCTCAAAAATTAATAAACATTTAAAAAAAAAAGATTGTCTCTCTCCCCTTCCCCCTTCCCCCCCTCCCTCCCACACTCGTGCTCTCTCTCTCTCTAAAATTAAAAACAAAAAAATCTTTAAAGAAATTACACACCCTGGAGAAACACCGTTTTCTCTTCTGAGAAGCTGCTGGACTGAGAGGTCAAGAAACACTGAGACAGAGTGTCCCTGATTTTAACAAGGCATTTGACAAACGTCTCTCATAAAGTGTGTGTGGATAAGAGGACAATCTCGTTCTGAAAAAACCATACAAGTGGATAGATTTTTAGCTGAGTGAAAGGCTGTATCTGACTGTAAGTTGGTGAGGGCAGGGATCTCTGTTCTGTTCACCAATAACCTAGAACAATGCCAGGCACGTAGCAGGTGCTTAATAAATAAACACCTGCTGAATGAACGGGCCATTACTAAGCCAGAGAGACAATTTTAGGGCAACGTTACAGGATTCCTTCCTGCCCCATCTTACTTAGTGTTGTATCAATGACTTGAGTAGAAACATCGATGATCTGCTCATTAAAGTTTGTAGAGAAGAGAAAATGAGGCTTGAAAACTGGTATTTTTTCCCAGTTTTACTGAGATAAAATTCACTTATAACTTTGTATTCGTTTAAGGTGTACAATAGGCTGATTGATCTGATACATGTATATGTTGCAGAATTACCACAATAAGTTTGGTTAACATCTATCACCTCAGTAGTTACAAATATTTTTTTCTTGTGATAAGAACTTAGAAGACCTCCTCTCTTAGCGACTTTCAAATACACGGGACAGTATTGTTAACTATAGTCACTACATTATATTCCTAGAGCTTACGTTTATCTTATAACTGGAAGTTTGAACCTTTTGACCACCTTCACCCATTTCCCTCTGCCTTCACCCCCCACCCTCCACCTTCCACAACCACCAGCCTGTTCTCTGTGAAAACCAGTATCTAAACTGACAAAACCAAACTCCTAAGTATTCACTAATCTGCGTCGAATCTATCGAGATAAAAGTTCAAGAGGACTATAGGTAAAATCCTATTTGTGAGACTTACAGATCAGCTGAATAGGTACAAGAAGAGGGAGAGGTACCTTAAACGTATTAAAAAGTTCATATGTTTTAACTGACTCTAAACTTGGGGTTCACATAGGTCATGTCATCGCTGCTAGAAAAGGCCCATTTCAGTCAGCCATTTATGTATTCACTAATTTCAGCAACTGTCTATCGAATGTCTGTTCTGGGTCCAGTGCTATGGCAAGGAGCAGGCTACATGCAGAGACCGACATCCCCACAAACCCCATAATAAGAGATGAATAGCAGTTAAGGGTAGTATCAGGGTGGGGGACTTAAGAAGGGAGTATTGGGGAGGTCCCGGGCCATCACAGGGCAGTGGAGGTGGGGGGCAGGGGGCTGTCTTAGGCTGGGACCTGCGAGCAAGGGAGGGAAGGGGCAGCTGGCAGAGGAGACAGTCATGATGGGCTCAGTGGCCCAGCTGGAGCTTAGGGTGTGTTGGGGAGAGAGGAGGAAACTGCGAGTAGGTCAGCAGGGAGACGTTGGCCCGCCGGGAGCCCTGGGAGCCACTGACAGGATGCAGGCTTCCAGAATGCCAGCCCTCGCTTTTCCTCTTCCCTTAGTTCCGCACCATCCTGACTCATTTCCTTGTTTGCACTTCTCTCCAGTCCCTCAACTTCGGATCACCCCAGGCTCAGTTGCTTGTGCCTCTTCTCTTCTCCATTTGCTTTTATCCCTTACTGATGTCACCCAGAGTTGTTGCTTTAAACACATTCTATTTGCAGACATTTCCCAAATTTCTGTCAACACCTGAGCTTTTCTCCTGCACTCAAGACTCATATATATATATCCCACTGCCCATCTCCACGTCACATTTGACGTGTAGAAAACTGAACTTTAGTCTCCCCCCCCCCCGCCCCGTATTAATTTGCTAGGGCCACATGATAAAACAACAGCAACTGGGGTGGGGAGGGGGGCTTCAAGCAACAGAAATCTCTTCTCTCACAGTTCTGGAGGGTAGAAGTCTGAAGTGGAGACATTGGCAGGGCCGTGCTCCCTCCAAAGGCCCTAGGGAGGATTCTGTCCTGTGCCTTTCTGAGCCTCCAGCATTGCTACCAATCCTTGGCTTTCTTTGGCTTGTAGGTACGTCTCTCCAACTCCTGCCTCCTTGGTCGCATGGTGCTTGCTGTCCCCGTGTGCCTTCACATCATCTCGCCTCTGGGCATGTCTGTGTCTCTTTTCCTCATAAAGATACCAGTCATATTGGGTGAGGGCCCACCCCAATGACCTCATCTTAGCTTGATTACTTCTGCAAAGACCTGATTTCCAAACAAGGTCATATTCACATGTGCTGGGGTAGGGTTTCTACACATCTTGACCCCTACCTTGCTTCATCTATAGCCCTCCCATCTCAGCTAATAGCCGCTCCACTCTTGTGGGTGCTCTGGGCAAAACCTTGGGGTCATCCTTGACTCCCATCTTCTTCTCTCACCCCGCATCCAGTCTGCCAGGAAACACTGCTGACTTCATCTTGGGGTTAGGTCCAGAGTCCAACCACTTCTCCTACTCCATTTCTGATGCCCTGATCGGAGCTACCATCACCCAAAGTACTACAGAAGCCAAACATCAGGTCATGTCACTCCTCTGTCACTCAGAATCACCACTGGCATCTTCATGCTGTACCCACGCCTCCCCCCCATCATTTTCTTCTACTCTGGCCCTTGTTTGCTCCTCACACTGGCCTACCTGCTCTTCTTCATGCGTCCTAGTTTTGCCTACCTCAGGACCTTTGCACTAACTCTCCCCTCTGCCTAGAGTAAGATTCCCTAGATACCCTTCTACCTCATGATTGATGCCCTCACCTTCTTCCAGTCTTTTCTCAAATGCCATCTTCTCAAAGACACCCTTTTTAAAATTCCAGGTAGCCTTCCCACCTAGTGTTCCCAAACCCCTATTTGTTCAAGTGTGTTTTCCAGAATCCTTTCCCTTTCTACACACTATACATTATTTGAAGTATTTATTGTTTATTCTCTGCCATTCCTACCAGAATGAAGTCTCTAGGAGGCAGGGCTCTTGTTGATTTTGTTCATTTTTGTTTCCCAAGTGCCTGGGGCAGGGGTAGAGCCAAAAGCGAACCTAGGCTTCCCCGGCTCCAGGCTTTCTACTGTGAAGGACCACTTGCAGCTACGCAAAGATGAATCCCGCAGGCACCCCCTCCCGTTTATTCCCTCCCCGCATCTCTTGCCTCCATCCTCAGTGACTGCGGTATCTCTATTAAACATACATGCCTGAACTAAAACTTGTAAAACTGAAACCACTTCATTTTTGTTACGTTCGTAACAGGTGAGCTTGGGCACATCACTTCACCTCCCTGTGCCTCAAAAACAGATACTAACGATATTGCACTTCAAAGGGTGTTTGTGAGGATTCAGTGAGTTCATAGATGTAACTACTTACCATACAAGCAGTGAGTATCATGTACCGTGTGAGTGTTACTGCAAGAATGTCGTATGTTTGAACCTTGAGGCCATCCTGCCATGTGAAATAAGCCACAGAAGGACAAATGCCACGTGTTCCGTTTATATGAGGGATCTGTAAAGAGTCAGACTCGCAGAAACAGAGAATCACATGGTGGTTGCTGTCGTAGTTGTTCTTGGGTGTAGAGTTTCAGTTATGCAAGATGAGAACGTTCTAGAGATGTGTCCTACAGCATTCTGCATATAGCTAACAATACTGTACTGTATTCTTAAAAATATATTGAGAGGTTAGATCTCATGGTTTTTTTGTTTTGTTTCATTTCGGTTTTGCCACAATAAAAAAAAAAAAGAAATAGTTTTAGCCACTCACCCCTTCGTTCTACTGAATTTTCTCAGGGTTAAAGCTAGTAAATGGCAGGGGGCAGCAACACGGGAGCCTCTGACTCTTGGGGCATCGGTCCTGTCCATCAGAATCCAGATTACCGAGGGGCCATGCTCTGCAGTCCCGGAGGGGCGTGTCCACACGCCCTCAGGAGAAATGCCACACATTTTGGCTCCATAGAATTCTTCTATGCCCCATAGGTTGGGCAATGAGAAATAAATAATCCAGACATTGATGTTATTGATGGGAGGCTAAGGCTTCGCAAACAGGGGGAGTAAACAAAAGAACCATCTTCATTTCAAGCTTCATTAGAACTAGCGACGACTAAAAGTCATTTTTCAAAATGGCGGGTGATGTCAGGCATCTGTCCCCACCTGCAAGGGGTACTTGGTCTATTAAAGCAGCAGAAATAATTGTGTCTTCTGTGTCACTTGGGTAGAAGCTCCTGTCCTAATTAATTCTTATCTCCTCCTCCCTTTTTAAATATGCTTGGGGAAAGTGACATCCTAGCATTTTGTTGTTGTTGTTTTCTCCCTTCCTAACAAGGAATTCTCTTTGCTTAGGCATTTTTAGGTGCTGATTTTTCTCATGTCCTAGAGATGCTTCTAATTAGTCGATGTTTCCTTTCCATAATAGTTCACCACAGAGAGTGGGTTTGGACTGGAGGAGGGAGCAATTTTGTCACCTTATCAAAGTGCCACTGATCAGGTTAGCTTTCTTGGGTACTCATTCATTTTTATGCCTCTCTGGAAACGGAAGCAGCAGGCTCCTTGCTAAGCAAAGCTGGAGATTGCTGGGTTTTGCAGAGCCTCCTGAAAGAGCTCCTCCAGCACCCTTTGATGAAATGCTGCCTTGAAGCCTTTGCAGTAATGCTCACTAAAGAGATCATCTCCTTCCTTTCTCATCAGTGGAAAAACACTAGGCTGGGGACAATATGGCAGAAGCATATTCCTGTGTCACCTTGTCCCCAGATAACCTGGCACCCACCAGGGACTGCCTGCTGGCTGGAAGCAGGCCCACCATGCATTCCGGAGGGAAGGTACAAAGAAGACTGTCCCTTTTCCTGCTCCCTCCAGGAGCACAGCGACCCTCCAGGCCAGGGACGGTGGTGCATTCTCAGGGCGGTGCTTCCATTGCTGAAGGAACCTATGGACACCAGAGAGCCAAGATGTCACCTCCACTTTTCAGAGCTCGAAGGAGAAGCTCATCTGGGCTTTTTTTCAGGACTCATATCAATCAGCTTTTGCTGCAAAATGAAGCACCCCAAAATTTGATGGCATCTTAAGACAATAAGCATCATTTATCATGATTCTGTAGTTCATCAGGGTGGTTCTTCTGGTGTGGACAGCTCAGTGGGGGCCCCATAGTCTGGGGTGGCCGCACTCATCTATCTGGGGGTTGGAGGCTGGTTGATCTGGAGCGGCCTTGACAGAAATGGCTTGTCCCCTTTTATGGGAGGCCAGCCTGAGCTTCTTCACATGAGACAACACATCCCAAAGAGCAACAAGAGAGGGCAGACAACCCCCAATACACAAGTACTTTCTGTGTCTCTGTTTCTGTCATATTTGCTATTGTTCTATTGGCCAAAACCAGTCACATGACCAAGCGCAGATTCAGTGTGGGTGGGGAACACCCAAGGGTATGGCTGTGTGGGCAAATTGGGGTCATTCCTGCCACACCTGCCCAGGAGTGGTAAGTCGTAGGTATGTCCTGTTCAATCCCTGTATGGCAGTGTGCAGGGTCAGTACAGGGTGGCTCTTTCCAGGAAGACAGTAATGGGACATGTTCTCTTGAGGTGGGAGAGTACGGTGGCGTTTGATACATGTGGATTTAAATTCCATACCCCATTTACTATCCATGAGACTTCAGGCAGGTGACCTTGCTTCCCCAGAAAGTTTCTTCACCTCTAAACTGCACCGTGCAAGCTTCCCTCTCATGGTTCTTCAGAAGACTGGGCGAGATGATATTTGCGAAGCAGCCTGGTGTGTGGCACTAGGTCGGCACGCAGCACCAGCTGCTTTCACTGGGCCACTGAGGGGGGGTAGTGGGGGGCCACTGGGGGACCACTGAGGGGGGCCACAGTGGGGGGCCACTGAGGGGCACTCACGGTGGCAGGTTGGGGGCAGAGAGGGTGGTGGGGGTCTCCCGTGCCCAGGAGGCTTGCCTGAGTCCTGGGCTGAAGTGCTTTTAGGCCTTGAGGCCAGGCAAAGACCCTGGAAAACAAGGCTCTTCTGGCTTCTTGGAGACGAAAACCCTGTTCAAATATTTGTTGTTTAAATCAAGTCAAACGGATCACCCTTTCTTAGTTGCTCATGTCCTAGCAGTGGCCACTTGCCTTCCATGACCCACCTTGTCCCCAAAGTAGCCTTTGCTCCTTGTTCTCAGAGGCACTGGGCACTCTGCAGCGTTTTCTTTCCTGATGTCTCTGTGCACTGGACTCCATTGCCTGTGTTGTTCTTGGAGCCAGCCGGTGACTCACCTTCCCCTCTGGGTGTTTCTTCTCAGCTTCCTGCACTCGCCCCTTTCCTCTTCCTGTCCTTTCCTGGTTGGTGTTTCCCCATTTCCGTCCTTGACCAAATTCTTGTTACCAATGTCCTTTCACCAGCTGACCCTCCACCACATTCCCGACTCAGGGACCATCTACATGCTCATGATCGTCCTGATCTTTCTCTGGCCTCAGCTTGCCTCTTGAACTGCAGATCCGTTATTCAAACTCAGTAGGTTGCAAAAAAAATATACCTGCCCCATCTGTCTGAGTTCACTTGGGCAGCCATACAGAATACCAGGGACTGGGTAGCTTGAACCACAGAAATTTACACCTCTCGGTTCTAGAGGCTGGAAGTTTGGGATCAGAATGTCAGCGTACTTGGTTCCTGGGGAGGGTATCTCCAGGTCCCATCACACTGGGAGTTAAGGCTTCAGCATATGAATTTGGGGGGACACGATCCAACCCATAACACCTCCTGGTCTCCTGCTGTGTTCCCATCCACCTGCCTCTCTTTCCAGCAACCCAAGCCAGGAGGCTCTAAGTCATTTCCCACAGTGGGTCTGTGCTGCCTGTGTCTTGGGTCCTCCCTCCTCTCCTTCCTTGTAGCCTCTTCCCCAGATTTCCCTGCCCTCCCTGTGGAAGGCGGCAGCCGTCTCGGCTCCGAACTTGTCCCAGAGCTCCTGCCGTTGCCACCAGAACAGGCCCCCATCACTATTCTCCACACTCCCTCTCCTACACATACACACTGTAAAATCCCACCACCCGCCTCTCTGGCCCCATCTCCTCCCTTCTTCCTGCCATCCTTGTTCTCTGCTGCCCTCAGCTACCTGCAGTGCCCTGAGCAAGCCACCCCCTCCTGTGCTGTTCCCTTACCTGGGAGGTGCTCCACACTACGCTGCCCAACTCTCCCGCTCACCTGCCAGGATGCAACACTGGGGTCAACCTGGCCAAGCCTTCCCCACCCTCTGCCACTGCACAGGCTCGCCCTCCTTTCTACTCTGTACAGACCCCATTTATCACATGCCAGAGAGTATTGTGGCCCCGTGTCCCTTAATGGCCCATGGGTTCTCAAGGGCAGGAATTATCTCAGTCATTTCTGTGCACCTCAGTGCCTAACATACGGTCAGTGACAGTAAAGAAGTGTTGAATGAAGATGGTGAGTGAGTGCATGGGGGCACTCATGGGAACCCAGCAACCTCCTCTTTCCTGCACTGAATCACTTCAGATGCCTCATTGGCACAGGTGCCATTGGCTGCCAGCCCATGCCCAGGATCTACCAAGCCCCGGGAGGGTGGGTTGTCCCCTTGCCGCCTCTGCCCAAGTTCCCTGCTCCCTGCTGCAGCCCCCTTGGCCTCTTCTGCCAGTCCTGCTCATTTGTGACACCACTGTGGGCTCTCCTGTTGTCTAGCTGTCTGCACCAGTTTCCCCTTCACCCAGTCAGTACCTTCTACCGTCTGGCTCGTTCATTGTTGTAAGTGTGAGTGTTGTCCTAGCTGCCCTCGTGGGCAGGGGCTTCCGTGTATGCTTCTGTACTTCCTGGGTCCTTGGATAGTCAATAAAGGCCACTGCACAGTTCTTTATTCATAACTGAGCCCAGACTTCCAGTCATTTCCCCACTGGTTTCCTTTTCTCTGACCTGCCATCCTCTTTGGAAAGGCAGAATGGCCTGGGAGTTGAAAGTCAGCACCTCCACCGTAAATGCCTCCACCATTCCCAAGCTGTGAGACTGGGAGCCAGGAGCTTCCCACTGTGAGCTTTTCCTTCCTCGCCAGTAAAATGGAGATGCTGTCACCCCTGCAGGGCTATCGGGATTAAATGAAACAGTCGATGTCAAGCGCTTAGCACGGTGCCTAGCAAGGAGTAAATACTCAATAAATATTGGCTGCCGTGATGGATGTTGCTTGCCGTGTTATTTTATCAATACATTTTCCCCATAAGGATGTAGCATAGACCAGTCCCTGTCCCACGGCAAACATGTGGAATCAGTGTTAGTAGACCTGTCAGGCTAGCATGCAGACGGTTTCAAGGGCAGTCCCTGAAACTCTACCCCTTACTCATTCGTTGGAATGCATGGCTGATTTCCTCTGCGATGGGAGGGGAAGGTGGGGGCAAGTTCCATTCATCTGCAGCCAGACCTCCTTCTCTGCAAACCTAACAGTTCTGAATCTGATCTTGGCACAGGGTGAGGTGTGCTGGCTCCTTACCCGTACGTGCAAGCACCTGGGACAGCCAGCCACAGGAATCCTTCTTTAATCAGGCTTTTTGAGAGATAATCAGCCAGGCCCTTCCATCCATTCACAACAGGAAGTTAGGTTTTACTTTCCCTGGATTGAGTCGATCTCGGCCTCGCTGTCACGTGTCTTGAAGGAATTTTCTTGACACATCAAGGAGGGGGAGGAGCCTGTGGGACCTCACAGGGCATCTTGAGCCACACCTGTCCAGTGCCGGGGCGTCTGGACCGATGCTGTGTCTAAGGGAAGCCCTCTCCCTCTTCATCGTCCTCTTACCAATGGCGTCCTGTCCACGCAACGTGGGAGGGGGGGCTGAAGCCTTAACAAAGGCATCACCTGTCCTTCACCTGTGGTAGCACCTGAGGGGACACTATTCTAGCCCCATCTCTGTTTGCTAGCGAAGCAGATCGTGCATAGGATTCTCACCACCATGCTCTCCCTTCCCCGTCTCCGTTCATAACTGGGTGAAAGTATATAAAATCGTAGACTGTTTCCATGGGAAAGTTTTAATGGGAAGTTTTTACAGGGGAGTCTAGCCCAGCACTGGGTTGAATTCACAGCTACATCAAAATCACCTGGGAAACTTTGTTCCAAAATACAGATTCCTGGGACTCACTCCCAGAATTCCTAATTCACTTAGTCTGGATAGGAGCTAGGAATTTGTACCTTAAAAGCTCCTAAGAGATTTTGCTGCCCAGCTTGGTGTGGAACCACAGGCCTGGTCCCATGGCCTCTTTTCACCAGCAGGGGCAAGTGTGCTCTAGGGACCCAGAGAGGCCTCGTATGTTGACAAGTTAGGGACGGAGGCCCAAAGCGCCATGGATTATGGTCCAGCCCTGCCTTCTCACAACCACCACAGCCAGATGGATAGGACCTGGGTGACTGGGTGAGGGCCAGCTGTAGGGCACGGACTCGGGGGCCCCCATTCATCCATAGTCCCGGGGAAGGGCAGAGGAGAGGAGCTCTTTGACCAGTCCTTACAGAACCTGTGCTTGCACTCTCAGCCCTCCACAGCCACCAGTGGCCATGTGCACAGCACCTCAAAACCCACCGTTGCTGGCATTGGAGCCCTTAAGGGTCTGGACAGTGTCCCAGCTGGGTGGATTTGACACGGAGGGGGAAGTAGAAGTTCACCAGTACAGATGACCCCAGACCCCCAAGTGCATTGAGTACATTTGTCTTCTGATCTGAGCATTGGGCCCTTCTTGAAAGAGGAGACTGTCCAAAGATACCCAGCCCCACTCCCCAGCAGTTCACACTGAGAAACCTCTAGCATAACAGGTGGAAACTCCATAGAGACAGGATTTGCATCTGAATCAAAAACAGCATTGAGGGGCACCTGGGTGGCTCAGTCAGTTAAGCATCTGACTCTTGGTTTTGGATCATGATTTCACAGTTCGTGAGTTCCCATGTCAGATTCTTTGCTGACAGCATAGAGTCTGCTTGGGATTCTCTCTCTCTCTCTCTCTCTCTCTCTCTCTCTCTCTCTCTGTCTCTTTCTCTGTCTCCCTCTCCCTAGCCCTCCCTGTGCTCCCTTTCTCTCTCTCTCTCTCTCTCAAATACATAAACTTAAAAAAAAAAAAAAAACAGCATTTAAACCAGGAAAACAAAAATCCTGGAGCTCTGGACAGCCCTGGAAGGGGAAAGCTGTGCAGGGTGCTAGAGGGAGCCTCCTGCCACAGAGAATTGAGGGTCCAGAGCTGCAGTCCCCTTGCGAAAGTGTCTTCCTGAACACGCCCTCCCCCCTCGGGCCTTGGATGGCATTTGCGCGAGGGAGGCCTACTGGGACGGGAAGAGAGGATACGTGGCCTGACCGTTGCTGATGGTATTCCCGGAAGGTGGGATCTTTTTTTTTCCCCTGGTAAGTGAGAGGACGTCTGATGGCACTGTGAGAAAGCTTCCCCAGGCATGCAGACCTTAAGTAAATAAAAGCACAAAAATAGATTTTTCAAACCGTGTCCTTCCAGAGCATAGGAGGATTTACTGAGAAATTGGATTGAATTCCCCCTGACTCACCTTACTGCTGAATGGAGGAATTCAGGGGAAAAGTATGTGTCTCCCACCACCTATCTGCCCAAAAAGTGCCGACTGCATGGCTTGCCGCTCTTAATGGGTGACCTTTTAAAAAGCAGCTGGGGGTGTCTGAACAGCAGGCTGGAGATTGGGCTGAAGCTTAGCTGGGCCACCCCTACACCTGAACTTTCCACTCCCTGGGACGAGAGAGAGATTTATCGTAGAGCCTCTGCCCTGTCTGGGCATTACAGATTGGTTTCCTGCAGGTGTGAAAGCCAGGAGACAGCCCTCAGGGGATTGGGGTTGTTTTTCTAGTGGCAATGAGGGATTGGCCCTGAAGCATCCATATCCTACTCTATATTCCACTTGGGTATCAACACTGCAGTTTGCCACATGGCCAGCCTCGTGCTGGAGTTTACGCTGTGACCACAGAGCGCAAGGGAGTTTTTGTCCTGAGCCACCCCATGGAGACTTAAACACCAGAACAGCATTATTATCATTAGCACCATCTAGCAGGTAGGTTTTCAGAAACCAGGTTTTAAATGGCCCCAAACCATCCAGGGACCTAAGTATGGTGCCCAGGACCACGTTCCATAGAGTTTGGGTTCTAGAAGAGAACTTTCTTATGGAAGAGAACCAGTGGAGTGCTAGCATACCGGCCCTCCGAACAAATTTAAGAGCCCTGAGCGTATTGTTTGCTGATTTTCGAGGCGTAGGTACTCCCACTGTGGTGAATTTCAAAGAGCCAATGTGAAGCCGCTAAATGTAGAGCTGGGAAGAGAGGCTCCAGCATACCACCGACTCTCTAACCCATAGATCCAAAGCATTTACAAGGAGAGATAAGTAAGAGGGGCCTACAAAACCACATGCCAAGGGTACCCACAGTGACACCCTCACATGTACAGAACACGCCTTCCCCTTGGCTAGCACAGTCTCTGAACCAATGAGAGGTTCCATATCGCCAAACTGACACTCGTGTGTCACGCTATGTGTCTCCATGTTAGTAGTTTCCATGATACGATAGTGATTGGACAAGTTTAGGGGTTATCACATCCCATGAGGAGCTGGTTAAAAGTCTATCCTCCTGGACTCCATCCCCAGAGAATCTCATTCCACAGACCTGGGAAAGAGTCCAGACACTGACATTGGCCACCGAATCGCAGGTAGTATTCACACTTTGAGAAACCCTCATCTACTGGTAACTCACCCAGTGGCTTCAGTGACTACAAGTTCAAGGTCTGGTGGCTTTTAGCATAATGATTTCATTCTCCACATTCACTGTTTTCCCACAGTGAAACAGGATTGTTTTCTTTTGTTTGTTTGTTTATTTATTTTTGAGAGAGAGAGAGAGAGAGAGCAGGGGAGGGACAGAGAGAGAGGGAGACACAGAATCTGAAGCAGTCTCCAGGCTCTGAGCTGTCAGCACAGAGCCTGACATTGGGTTCGAACCCATGAACCATGAGATCATGACCTGAGCTGAAGTCGGACTCTCAACCGACTGAGCCATCCAGGTGTCCCAGGATTATTTTCTTAAAGTCCCACCATGCAAAATCAGATTCCAAATCATCATAATAGCTAACACTTATTGAGAGCTTTGCAAGCACCAGACATCAAAGGCTGTTACTCCCATCTCATCCTGACAACTGCCCTATTGTTATCGTTCCCATTTTGTGGATGAGGAAACCAAGGCCCAGAGAAATTTCCTAAGGATTCAAATCCAGTCTGACTCCAGAGCCCACATTTTAAGCATGACACTGAGCTGCCTCTGTGAACTAGTGTTCCTCTGAGGTGGTGGCTTTTGGTTTAGCTAGTTCCATGTAATTTCATGGGCATTTAATTGAGTGCCTGTAAGGCACTGGCAATGGCATAAGTTCTCTCCTTTAATTCTCCCAACAACCTTACAGTGAAGCCATGACTACTATTTTCCAGAAGAGGTTCCTCGGCTTGCCCCGTGTTGCACAGCCAGCTAGAGGCCAAGTAGGAATTTGTCGCTCATCCTGTACTACCCGACAGCTGTCCAGGCTAAGTCCCCTGGGTGCTTCCTTAGTCTAAAGTAAGGCAGCTTTGTCGCATTGGTGCTCTGTTAAGCATTTGAGCGTGTGTCCGGCACCCTTGATTTTTTACTGTTACTTGTCTGAGTCTATGTGTAAAACATCAGTGTACAAACGGGGAAGATAGGCCTGTCCAGCACTCTGTAAACACCAGGTGCATAGGACTAAGTGTGGCAATAAGTGCGATAAATACAAAGGAAGAGCTAGTTGTGTCTGGAGGGCTCCCTGAAGGAGGTCGCGCTAACGCTGACCTGGAAGGATGTACAGGACCGCAGTGAGTGTGGAGGAGGGGCAGAGGAAGGGCTCCAGGGGAGGGGTACATGGCAGAAGCCGACCACAGGACCCAGAGGCAGCGCTGGATCCCAGAGTCTCATGAGCCCCACTAAGAGTCTCCCCTTTCTCCTTGGATGCATAACTCACTTCATGCTTGATTTGTGATCGAAGACATCGTGATTTTTCTCCTCCAGCTGATCGATCTCATTTTCCATTAGTACCTTAAAACAGCTTTCTGTAATCCTCTCTATGCTGGATTTTTTCTTTCTGAGTCTCTGCTCAGAAGGTTGCTGGCTTTAAGCACCTGCCCATCAGTGTGTGGCTGGTTTGGGGAGCCTGTGTGTGAGGAGATGCTCCTTTTCTGTTCTCCTAGAGCAGAAGTGCCTTTCTGTACTTGGATGCAGCAGCAGGTGGAGATGGGGTGGCTCTGCGTGCCACCCCCCCACCCGCCCCGGTAAGCACCCTGTTCCCAGGGGGCCTTGGGGTATCTGTCCACAGCTTCCTGCGGGCTGGCCATCCCCATGGCTTGAGTGCTTCGAACACTGATTCCCAGGGACATTAAGCAGTTCTTGCCACTGTCCTCTGTTTATGCCAAGTGCATGTTTCTCATGACAGAGCCAAATGGCACATTTTCCTCTGAGCTTGGCAGCATCGTTTGGGTGATCATTGGAGTCTTGAAGGGCACTTGTGGGGCTTCATAGCCTTCACAAATGGCCCTCTGGGGAAAAAAATGCCACTGTCTCTTTGCCAGTTACAGCCAGAACCAGCTCTGCTTTGCGCTCAGAGCCACTGACAAGTGCCATGGGATCTGGGGGTCTAAGAGACCCTCTGAATAGGAATGAGCTTACCACTGCCAGAAGACTCATCAAGACCACCAGGCCCTAGGGCCCCCCCATCATTCCCGGCCATTTGTCTCATGGATTCTGAGCATCTGCAAACATACCGATGTAACTCCTCATCACGGAGCAGTGGGTCAGCGTGTCTGAAATGATGGGCGCATTTTCTGGGGTGGGCGTTTTCTTGGCCCTGTGGTCTCTGTGGCATGTTCTGGATAGCATCGGTAACAATAATTTGATAGCTGAAGCCTGCCATGATACACTCATGAAGGCACCGTCTAGTGTCTTTAAAATGTCACATTTCCGGCATTCACGAGGCACCACTGGAGGACTGACTTCTTCAGGAGCTCTGCTTTCAGCAGGTTCCAGCAACCTGCTTTCTTGTCATTCAAGAAACCTCCCAAATTTCTGTGCTGAAGCAGTAGAGCATCTCTGTGGTAAATGCTGCCTGGCCTCTCCAGTCCATTTCTAAATTAAAATCTCTACACAGTGATGGAAGGCCTAGTGAGACATTCCTCTTACTTAATTGCCCTGATCTTAGCAGGGCTATGAAAACCTTCAATATGGCATGGTTTGGCCCCCACAGACAGCTGGGTGCCCCAACCCCATCCCATTCTTTTGACTGGGGCTCTCAGTCTCATTTTCATCAAGGTGGAACGAAAGCCTCTTGGCATGCAACTTTCGAGAAGCAAAATGGTGGGTATCAAGTCCTCCAGTGTGCCTCAAAGCAGCCTTTTTTAAGCTTAACATCTATTCAAGGTTCAGGGAGAAGGCTGATTCAGTTGCCTATGAAGAGAACTTTGATTCTGGCTCCTACTGTGTGAACAGAACGTGCTGGGGTGGGGAAGATGAAACTGTTCCTGAGGCTTGGTCCGTGCTCTCATGTAGTTTCTAATGCCACTCTTGAAAGCCAACTGCTACTCTTTTGGTGTTGCCTAAGTTTCTTGTTATCTTGTTTTCTTCTTTTTTTAATTTTTATTTGTTTTTATTAAAGCCAGCTCACTCTTGTCACCCAAAACTGTAGCATTTGGTGTAGCAGTGAAACAGGCTGGGACTGAATTAATTCCACCTCAAAACCACATCGCTCAAATAATGCTTCCTAAGATAGAAAGAGAGAGAATGAGATGATAGATGACAGAAAGCAAGCAAGAAAGAAAAAAAAATGATAGACATAGAAGATAGATAAATAGGTAGGTAGGTAGGTAGGTAGAGTAGATATGATCGATATATCAAGATAGATGATTGATAGACATAGACAGATGGTTGATGAGAAAGGGTAAATGAGATAAAGACAGACAGACAGATGGCCCTCACTAACTCCTCTTAAGAATAAGCCACTTAGATTTTGTGCCTTATTTACCTTTTCTAGGGATTTCCTTTGTAACATGAATGTGTCGTCCTCCCCTCTTCCTCCACTGTTCTTCTCCTGACATACTCCTTACTGGACCAGTCATCGTATAACTGAAGAGCCAGAAAGGATTTAAGAGACCAGTTAGTTCATCCTCCAGACTCAGTCAGAGTGCCACAACAAGAAGGTAGACTGTACTATATGAAAAGGCACCAAAGGAGATGTTTCCATTGATTTCCCCTTGACCTATTTAGGTAGTTCTTGATTGCAGTGCTCTGTTCAGTCTGGAAATTATTTTTGCCCGTAACCTGTCTTGTGAGGAAAGGGATCATCACCTCCTTGTCCTCAAACCCACTGTCCTCTTCCTTGAAATATGGCGCCTGCCTCCACCTCTCAAAGATCTCTCTTGGGTGGGAGGTGGACGGAGGTGTCACAGACTGTGCCAGGAGACCCAACGTGGACTCAAGAGATGCCCCAGGATGGAGGTGGAAGGAGTCACCCCAGAATGAATTGGAAACAGGCCTCACACAGAACAGCTCTTAAATTTCCTGTCCTGAGGGAGGCTCAAGGTAGGAAAAGCCTATTCCAAACAAAGAAGCAAAGCAAGATCTACTGACGAAGAATGAGAAAAAATGCCCAGGGAGACCTACTGATTTTGTGAAAACAACTATTATCTCTACTGTAGTCCTCACTTTGAAGGGAACGTGGGCATAAAGATTTAGGTGAACATTTAAATGTTTAAATGACACAGGTGGGAGCACCTGAGAGGGAAGGGAGGCTGGTGACAATTTTCAGCCATATTCCACAGTATTCATAGGCCCCTCTACTCACCTAAAGCCAGAGGAAGGGACTAGAATTTCCCCCAATAGGTTGATGCTTCTCTCTCTAGTTGAGTCATAGTGAACTATACAATTTTTACATAATAGGCCTTTGGTTGAACATGCTACACCCACCCTTGTCCTCTCCACAGAACTTTTCTCTCCCTGGGCCCAGGGCACTTAGGCTGACGTGGTGAGGGGGGTTGGAGGCTGTCCTGTCCATGTAGCTGATCCCTGAACCCAAGCTTGCTGTAAGCAAAGCTTTAGCTAGGACCCTTATCAGGACTCCACAACCAGCCAAAGTGGGGTTATATGTTCTTCACCTGTCCAGAGGGGCCAGAAGCCACCGGCTGACCTGGATGGAATGGTGGACAAGGCTGTGTGTGACTGGATGGGAAGGAGCCCGGGTGTCCCTGCAGCTGCTGGAAAGGGAGTCAGGACTGGGTTTATATCCCTGGGAACATTTTTAGGGGCATATTGTTGGCATCGCAGCTTAAGCCACACATAAGCAAAGGGGAGCCCTTTGCAAAATGCTTTTCTTAGCTACCAGGGTCACTGCTGACTGGTAGATCCTCTGCCTGGTTGGGCTCAGGTTGCTCAGTGTGCCCTGGGCTGAGCCTGGCTGCTGTGTTGGTCCAGCATCAGACAGGACAGAGCTGACGCCAGAAGGACTGAGGGAAGTCTTGATCTTCCGGGCCCTGGATCACTGTCTTGATGTACAAGACACCTGACTGCCCCAGCATGAGGAAATGGAAAATGAGACCAGGGGGAGCATCCAGAAAACACCCCTAAGCGCACCCCAAATACTGGTTCTGAGGGGGCCATCACTGGGAGTGGGATGGGGAATAGCCATGTTTGCCAGATGAGGAAGGGCCCAGCCTTCCTGAGTCGGGCACAGGGGTTGGGGGGGGGAGGGGGGAGGGGACAGGAAGTAACCACTTCTTCACTACGATGGCCCGATGGCCCATGTGGGCTTTGCCTCCTCCCTAAAGTCAGACAGCCCGCACTTATCTCCCAAGGAGCTCTAAGAACAAATAAATAGACATAGTTATTGACCTCATAATTGTAGATAGCAGCATGGGTATTGGGGCAGTTTGTTACCATGTACAACTTCCCCCTTTGAGGGAAGAGAAAATTAAGGAGCACAAAAAGTAAATCAACTTCTTGGAACCTTCAGCCTCATTAACTAATTGACATTTATTAGGCAGCTACCTAATGTGCCAGACTGATAGGCTGTGGACATATAAAGGGCACTGAGTCACAAGTCCTGTCTTCAAGGAGATCTCAGTCTGGAGAGAGAGGTGTAAACCAAGTGCCCTGGTACAGCCTGGGAGCTGTGGTCACATCGTGGAGGGCACACACCAGGAGGGAGGTTGGTGGACTCTGCCTTGCCTCTGGGTGAGGCAGAGAAGGCTTCCCGGAGGAGGGGACTGGGGAAGTGGAGAGACAGGAAGAAGGCCATAGATAATAATATTGTTTCTTTTATATCCTTACGGTGTGCCCTTCACAAATGAGTCCTTTAGCTCCAGATGGGGAAACAGTTTAGAGGGGGTTGTTATGCCAAATGGCAGAGTCAGGATTTGAACTTGAGGCCGCCTGACTCTGGGGCCCAGCTCTGGAGCGACGCGTTTTACCAGGCCCACGTCTCACAGGTTTTGTTCTAAACCCTAGAGTACAATCACCTCCTGGGTCCAGCTGCCATCCCATCACCCTTCCTTCCTTGTGCTGCAGGATGGGAGTTCTGGGTCTGAGGACAAGCCATAGGAGAGTCTGCCCAGGGAGCAACCCCCCCACCCCCCGCCCCGGCCTCCACACAGCGTGAATGCTTGTGTGTAAAGGCCCTTCTGAGGAGGCAGGGATTAGACCATCTCATGTGGCCGTGGCCGTGGCTGTGTTGGTTGGCTGGGCTTGTGGGCTGGTTGGGGTGGGGTCGGTTCATGCAGCCTAACACGGGAGCATCCTCCTGCTACCAGGCCTGGCTCCCAGCTGCAGCCTTGCAGGGGGACTCCTTCTGGCCCAGCTGCAGCAAGAAGAGGCCGGGGGCCCCCTTAGTCCCGGTCTGTCCGAGAAGAAAGGCTCTGTGCCTGCCGCCCGCACACGCTCGCCCGCCTGCCCTCATTGACGCCTCGGAGCTCACCACTGCTGCTTGCTTTCTGGTCCTCCTGTTAACATTGCCATTTCCAGATTTCATTGTTTTTGAAGCCCTCACAGTCAGGCCCTGGGTTTGCAGAGATCTGAAAGATGGAGAGTGACCGCTTTTTTTTTTTTTTTTTTTTTTTGCATTTTCCTAGAGGGGAATTCAACAACATTCTGCCCGGGAAAGTGGGAGGTATTGGGTCTGAGGTCATTGCTTTGAAGACCCCACGCTGTTTTGATCTCTGAATTTAAGGAGATTTTGGAGTTGGGGAACAAATAGAATCATGCTGTCAGAGCAAAGGAGAAACGTTTTTTATATCCCCTCAAGCTTTCCATTTGACACGAGTGATTAAAATGCAGCTCAAAACTCCACCGGCAGAGAGAAAAGACGAATTAATAAAAACTGTGTAATGAGCATATTAAGATTAATGGGGGAGAGGAAAGCTCTCAGGACCAGCCTCTCCCGGTGTGAGAAGTGCCCCTCCCAAAGTGGCACGCGTCGTTCTTGTAGGTGCCTTTCTGTGTCCTGATCTGAATCTGCTTGGAGGCAGTCATGTGTGTCTTTGAACCACAGTGACTGTTCTCCCCCGTCATTTCCCCAGTTTGAGTTTATGTAAGTGGAAACCCACAGATCACAGCCACCGCCAGCCGCCTGCTCATCTTTTTGACAGTTTTCCAAGGAAGTCCAGTGGCACCTGGCTCTCCAGCCATCGCCCGTCACAGGCTTGTCACACCATCAGCTCCTACCAAGGTCTATGTGTCCTGTTATCTCCCACAGGCAGAGGCTCCCCTTTCAGGCAGGGCTCACATTCACCTTCCTGGAAAGGGCTTGGTGTTTTACATAAATACAATCTCACTGTTTTTCACTACCAGTCGTTTTTTGGAGTGAGTTAAAAGGGAAGCATAATTTTTAAATTACATGAAACTGTTGTTATACTAAGAGTATCATAGGGATTGCTCCCTTGACATTTTTGTAATTCCGATAGACAGTGGGGTGATTTCCCAACACTGGACAAGACTTCTGGGGAAACTGAAGGACATTTTCTGGGGCTTTTTTTTTTTTTTTTTTTCAGGAAACTGAAATTCAAAGTTGTCTGTTTTGCTCTCTTCCCATTCCCCTGCTGTGGGATTTTCTATCGACAGCATAGGTATCACGGATTGCTGATAAGCTGTTCCCCTGCCTTCAAAGCCAGCCTCATTCTTGCAGCTTCCCTGTTCAGCCTGCGCTCCGCTCCGCTCTACATCCCACTTGCAGAGGGAAGGCATCAGCCCTTACTCACGCCTTCTTAACTTTTTCATCTTCTGAGCTCTCACCAGTTGTTGCTTCATAATGTCAGAGTTTCAGGCTCTGGAAGGTGTCCAGGGGCAAATTCAAAGGCTCACAGCCTCTAGTTTGATCCAAATCTACCAAACCAGCCGTCTTCCCATCTTAGAAACATATCCCGTACAAACAGGGGATTGGAGATGTCACCCTGCCTTTTCCTTAACTGCAGCCATTTTCCGAATGCGAAGACCGGATGCAGCAAAAGTTCATATAGACACGTGGCTTTGCGTGTCAAAACTGTTCCCCTCAAAAAGCTGTGTGTCTTGATGAGGCGCCTGCGTGGCTCAGTCATTTGAGCGTCTGACTTTGACTTTGGCTCAGGTCATGACCTCACAGTTTGGGAGTTTGAACCCCATGTCGGGCTCTCCGCTGTCAGCTCATAGCCCGCTTCGGATCCTCTGTCCCGTCTCTCCCTGCCCCTCCCCCACTTTCACTTTCTTGCTCTCAAAAATAAATTAAAAAAAAAAGTTTTTTGAAAAAAACTGTATGTCTTGAATAAAATGCTACTCCCATCCGGCCAATTTCATTTCAGTATTGACTTAAGAGACAGTTAACCAGCCACACCAAGACATCGGAGTTACTGTTTCACTTTCATAGAAACCTTCTGCTGTCCTGAACTTTGTCTCTCCTTCCATCACAGCTGAGCTCTGTCCCCTTCCTCCCTCCTCCGCTGTCTGGGGGTGGGGTGCATTTAGGGAAGGTGAGGCTGTGGGAACCTCAGGGACTGTCCAAAAGCATGCTGAGTATGCCAGCCTCCGTTGATAACATGAATGCAATTGACAGTCGACTCTGCCACAAATGAGAATTTTAGCAGAGGTAAGACAAGAAGTGCCTGCTTTCAAATAGGGGCACCGAGACTAGCCTGTGTGTGATAAATTTATAAACAGCATAAGGTTAATACCATGAGCCTGATCTGTGAGTAACCTCTGTGAACAACCTTTAATAAGTTGACAGACATTGGGAAGAACTCCAGGAACTTAATTCTCTACTCCCCGCTACCCCCACACCACCAACCCCCACCCCCTTCTCTGCACCAGACCGTGGGCAAGTTCTAGCTCGATGTGCTGATCTAATGATACAGAAAGCAATCAACACGTTTACCTGGCTCTGTTGTGCATAAGTTCTTGGGTTAATAATCGGTACCCCAACTGTAATTTTATATTAATATGATGCTTTCCTCCCAAGTTGACAAAAGACTTTCTGTATCCCACTGTGGTAGATGATGAATATCATTTTCTCCATTTTTGTAATTAGGGAAATTGATGCAGGGAAGGATGATGCCACAATGGGTGCAGGTCAGTGGTATGCTGGCAGATGTTCAAACAACAGTCCTCCGAGAGGTTATAGTAGACACTGACTCACACGGTGTGAATATTCCCACCGTGGTGATTTAACCTACCAATATGCCTCACTGAGTGCTGAACTAGGAGGACGCAGTCAACTCCTGTGAGCTGTTCGGGGGGCTCCGGCATCAAACTGGCGCTAATGATTCAGTTCAGGCTTCAGATTCCCAGGTGACCACCGAGAACCGGCTCAGACCCTGACTCACTGGACTGCCTTGAGAAATGTTTTTCAGACTTTGAGTTGTGACCTATGAAAGAGTCCTGAAATTTTGAAAACTCAGTGAGCATTTTCTAAATGAACTAGAATACGGGGCACCTGGGTGGCTCTGTCGGTTAAGTGTCCGACTTTGACTCAGGTCATGATGTCACAGTTTGTGAGTTTGAGCCTCCACATCCTCAGAGCCTAGAGCCTGTTTTGGATTCTGTCTCCCTCCCTCTCTCTGCTCCTCCCCCGCTCACACTCTCTTTCAAAAAAAAATTTTTTTTTAATTTTTAAATGAACTAGAATAGAGTAAAACCAAAAGAAATGAGAACAGAACATATCAGAGTGTAATGTACATGTCCCAATGAGAGAAGATGGATGGATAGATAGATGGTTGGTTATATGGATAGATGGATGGATGGTTCGATGGATGGATGGATGGATGGATGGATGGATAGGTAGGTAAGTGGATGGATAGACAGATGATAGACGATAGATAGATAGACAGATAGACAGATAGATAGATAGATAAGGTATATAGTGGGCTGAGGTCAAAAACCAAAAAAATACCTAGAAGTAAGTGTACCTCTGTTTCTCCCATCTGCAAAATGGAGTTAATGAAGCGTGCTCCCTCCTCGCATGTTTTCAGTCCAGGAGTATGACTTAAGGTCATCTCTGTGAGTGTCGTGGTGGTGGTAGCTCCCTATCTGACCTACAGTTGGTCTATTTGCCGGAGCAAAATGGGGGGGAAATGGAGAAGTTTGCCTTTCTGTGTTTGTGAGATGGTTGAACTGTGTTTGAAACTGGACAAAGTCTCATCATTCCATGTTTTCCTGGAATCCAGCCACAGCCAGAGAGAGAGCCTTCCCGAAAGCTTCCAGCCTTCCTCGGTCCACACACACATTCAAGTTCTGCGGATCAGAGGGACCTCCAGGCTCCCCAGGAGGTCTGCTGTGAGTGGCCATGAGGGAGAGGCAAAAGATGTGTTGCCTGGAGCAAAGACTGTCCCACTGGAGAGAGAGCTAGTTAGTTCTGAAAGATGGGAGAGATGACCTTGGTTCTCCACACTCTCTCCCGAATCCCTGGTGGAAGAAAACACAGGCTTTTACGAGCCATCACAGCAACCCCATGAACTGTAAGCCTCATTTTATGGATGAGGAAACTGTCACTGAGAAAGGTTGGGCACTTTCCCGGAGGTTGCCCAGCAAGGAGCACTGTACTCTAATCCCTCCTTCTGAGCCCAGGCCTGCACTCATGCCAGTGACCTCCTCCAAGCCTTGGGACAGCCTATTAGTCATCCAGGCAACCCTTCCAAACTGGTTTCTGCATCTGTGAAATGGGACTTTGCTCTATTAATGAAAAAAGCAGCCTTTTGCTGAGGAGGGAGCCTTGCCCTTTAGAGTCAGAGTCCCAGCATCTCATCTGCACTTACAAATCACGCCCTGGGATCTCAACCAAATTATCTTTGTTTCCTTGCCTGGAAAATGGAGATGATGGCAACTTTCTAGATTAATTATGAGGATTAACTAAGATAACGTTACCACATCAGAAGGTCTAGAAGGACCCATATTAACACATCAACAGTGGTGGGTGGTCTTGTTGCAGGTGGTTTCACTTTTCCCTCTTTTCTCATCTTTATTCTGGTGCTTCTCTCCAGAAGAGAAGTCCAGACCCGATTTGTAGTCTTTGCCCCTTTCCAGGGTGTAAATACTCCCACGATGGCTGATTTCAAGCTACCGCCCTGACACCACGGAACGAGTTGGGGAGAGACATGCTGTAAGCCCACCTCAGCACACACTGCCGTTATTTTAAACTGTGCACAGAATGTGTTCTTTGGGCAGTAAATTGAGAGAGATGGGGATTGATGAATAGAATACCTAACATGTGCCAGGCATGAGAGTTTTCAGTTCCGCCTGTCCTTCCTCCTCCATCTCCAAGCAAACAGCGCATGGCCCACCATCACCTGGCCACGTGAGGGGATGGTCTTCCGAGAGGCCGAGTGCCCTTATCTTGCTCCCCACCCACCAGGCTCTCAGAACCTGGGCCTGTAGAGGAGATTCTAAGGTCAGCCGACTGAGGAATAATCAGGCAGCCTAGCAGGGGAGACACCCTCACTTTCCACAGGAGACACGCTCTCAGCAGACACATGCAAGGTTGAAACCGCCCTAGAGGAAACCAAGAAGGGTCTCAGTGGAGCGGAGGGTCTGGAGGGGAGTGCGTGCATGCACACACACACACACACACACACGGCCAGCCAGTCTCTGGCTAGCCTAACTTGTGATCTGAGAGGGACCTGGGTGGGGCAGGGAGGTGGGAGTTCTGCAGATCTCTGAAGGATTACGGAAGAAGTAGGAGTCCTGACAGGCCTCAGCCGGATCAGCAGGTGCAGAGGCACAACTCCCCACGCCTGCGATCTGGGCCTGCCGGACTCAGTATAGCTTCCCGCACAGAGTAGGCACTCAAGAAATTTTTGTTAATCATTGTTTTTTTTTTTTTAAAGAATGAATTTTTTTTTCTTTTTTTTTTTTTTAGTTTACTTACTTATTTTGAGAGAAAGAGCATGATCGGGGGAGGAGCAGAGAGAGGGGTGGAGAGAGAGAATCCCAAGCAGGCTCTGAGCTGTCAGGGCAGAGTCTGATGGAGGGCTCAAATTCATGAACCCTGAGATCATGACCTGAGCAGAAATCAAGAGTTGGATGCTTAACTGACTGAGCTACCCAGGCGCCCCTGGTTTCTTTAATTAGTAAGTTTCTGCTGCTCCTTTATAGCCTGATCTCTTGCACACAGGATATAAGGCACCTCGGTAAATGCTTGTTGAATAAATAAGTAAGTCTCAGCCCTCTCCAGCTCCTGGTTTCACGTGTACCTGGACATAAAATGTAACTAAATCTAAATGAGATGCACAGTGTTTATAAAAGTTGCTAGTGATTTTTTCAATGTCTTCTAGTTTTTTTGCATTTTTCAAATGTATCTTCAAAGACATAGATTGATGGATCACTTCTGTTATTTTTTTTAAAAAAAGGACCTATATTATAAAAATAAATAACCTATACTAGAGAGTGGTATCAACAGTGAAAGACCAACAGCTGTCCTCTCCACCCTGTGGTGCCTGAACCAGGGGCCCTGGACACATTGGGCGGGCCCAGCACGGGCCTCCTCACACTTCGGGTCTCCTGTCACAGCTGGGTTCTCTCTCTGCGTCTCTTTCCACAGGCCTCCCGCCCACCAGGCACTGACTAATAACGTTCCCCTCTGGTAACAAGTCTTAGTCAGAAGTGGAAACAGAGGCAAGTTCTGGAGAGAGGAAATAGCGGGCCGCACCCAGGGCCACCGACAAGTGAGAAGTTCAGAGGCCTGCATCCCCAGCCCCACCCTGTCCCTGCGGTGGAGGCAAGTGGGCCCTCGGGCACCTGCGGCAAGAGCTGGTGTCCCCCTTGCAGCCACACGCCTCCTCCAAGGCAGTGCGGGACTCCGCTCCTTGCTGAGTGACAAATGTGTGGATTCCACTGCTCTCTGAGCTGCAGGGCTGTTCTAAGAACACAGAGCTGAGGGTGCCTCTGTGGAGGCATTTGCTGGGTTATAAATGAGCCGTCCCCACATCAGGAGGAACCCGACTCTTCCCAGTGACCCAGCTCTGCAGCTGGGGGCACCATTGTGCTTTTGCCCATTCTGTGTTAAAGACCTAGGTGGAATCTAGAAAATGAGGGGTTTTGGGCATGTGGGGAGAGGAAGTTCAGGAGGTTTGTGACAGAAAGCATACTCGTGTGTACACAGTCTCTTCATTCCTCCATCAACCGTGTCAGTGGTTCTGAGCCTCCTGCTCTGTGATTCTAGAACTATTCTAGATCTGGTGGGCTAAGAAGAGGCAAGCCCAGGTGCCCCCAGGGTTCTCTTTGCACCCTGTGGTACACGAGGAGATGTGACCATGTTTCCGCAGAACCTAACTAACTTTCTTTCATTTTTTTCTTTTTGGACTTTTATTCACATACTGCACAATTTACCCATTTAAAGTCTACAAGGCAGTGCTTTGTAGTGCATTCACAAGATTATACAACCATCACCACTGTCAATCTTAGAACATTTTTGTCACCCCGAAAGGAAGCCCTGCACCCCTTAGCAGCACCCCCCAGCCTCCTCCAGGCACCCCAGCCCAAGGCAGGCACAAATCTAATTGTTGTCTCCGATAAATTTCCCTGATCTGGACAAATGGAACCATACAATATGTGGCCATTTGTGTCTGGCTTCTTTCACTCAATATAACGTCTTCAGGGTTCATCTATGTTGTACAGGTGTCAGTATTCTGTTCCTTTTCGTGGCTGAATAGTATTCCATTACCTGGTTATAATAAATTTTGTTTATTCACCAGTTGATGGATATCTGGGTCATTTCCACTTTGGGGCTGTTAATGAATAATGCTACTACAAACATATGTGTACAAGTTTTTGTGTGGTCATACACGTTCATGTCTCTTAGGCCACATAACTGATTTTTTAACACTGAATAGCAGATCGTGTCACTTTTTTGCTTAAAAAAACCTTCAGTGGCTGGGGCACTTGGGTGGCTCAATTCAGTTAAGCATCCAGCTCTTGATTTCAGGTCACAACTCAGGTCATGATCCCAGGGTTGTGGGATCGAGCCCCATGTCAGGCTTCATGCTGAGCATGAAGCCTGAAGCCTGCTTGGGAGTCTCTGTCTCTCTCTTTGCCCATTCCCTGCTCGAGCTTTTTCTCCCTCTCTCTCTCTCTCTGGGAAAGAAAGAAAGAAAGAAAGAAAGAAAGAAAGAAAGAAAGAAAGTAAGTAAGTAGGTAGGTGCCTGGGTGGCTCAGTTAAGCATCTGACTTCAGCTCAGGTCATGATCTCATGGTCCATGAGTTCAAGCCCCACATTGGGCTCTGTGCTGACAGCTTGGAGCCTGGTACCTGCTTTGGATTCTGTGTGTGTTTCTCTCTGTCTGCCCCTCCCCACTCACACTCTGTCTCTCTCTCTCTCTCTCTCTCTCTCTCAAAAATAAATAAACATTAAAAAACATAATTAAAAAAACCTTCAGTAGCTTCCCTCATTTGTTTGGTTTTTTTTTTTAATGTTTATTCTTTGAGAGAGAGAGAAACAGGATGAGCAGGGGAGGGGCAGAGAGAGAGAGACACACACAGACTCTGAAGGAGGCTCCAGGCTCTGAACTGTCAGCACAGAGACTGATGTGGGGCTCAAACCCACCAACCATGAGATTATGACCTGAGCTGAAGTCTGACACTTAACTGACTGAGCCAGTCAGGCGCCTCAGCTTCCCTTGTTTTTAAAATCAGCTTCAAAACCCTTACTCGGTCCATAAGGCTTACAGCTTCTGGGCTCTCCCCCTTGTCCTCCTGTTCAGCTGAGAGGCTCCTTAGACACACAGAACTTCCTGCCTTGACTGACTGGGACTTTACCCCCGCCCCCCCCCCCCCCCCCCCCCCCCCCCCCCCCCAGGGAGGCCCCAGCAAAAACCCCCCCCCCCCACCTCCTCAGGGAAGCCTCTGCAATGCCTCTGACCAGGTTGGGCCCCCATGCTCTCATGGGACTCCTCCCTACATCTTAGTCCCTCAGTTATAACCAAATGATGGCTCGTGTGATTATCTGCTTTACATTTCTCTCTTCTGCCACATAAGCTCCGGGAGAGCAGGGCTCATTGGTGTTCATCAACTACCCACGCCCGTGGCACAGTGCCTGGCACACGTAGGCCTTTGGTAGATATCGGTCGGATGAGTAACAGATAATGATGGCCCTTGTTTTCAGGCTTCCTTTTGCCTTGGGGTCAAAGGTGATGGGAAAACAGGCACCTCACCCAAGTGACCTCTGCTTCGGCAGGAATGGATCTGGGGGAGCCCCCCATCCTAAAATAACTAGCGCCCCATCGGGGGCCGGCTAACACTTGGCCCCTTCGTCAGGACAAGGTAACCCCCCGCAGATGGGACTCGCAGCCTCGCAGCACCTCTAACATGCGGGGTTATCGCGGTCCGACTCCCGGGCTACGATGAGCAGGGAGTCCGCGAGGCGGCAGCTCCTGCGGGCGCCGGGAGCTGCGTCAGGACTAACCCCGTTCCCTTCCGTAAAGATCATCGCCTTGCTGCGCGTCTCCTTTGAAAAGCTGCCCCGGAGGAAATTGCAAGAGGAAACTGTGCACCCTCTGAGACTTAATTGCTTTTTCAAAAAAACCCTGTTTTCATTTCCCCCACAGATATGCACTTATTTGGCCATTATCCAGCACATGACGACTTCTATCTCGTAGTGTGCGGCGCCTGCAATCAGGCCGTCAAGCCGCAGGTTTTCCAGGCGCACTGCGGTAAGTGGACCCCCGCGCCCCGCGACGCGTTCGCGGCCGCGCCCCTGCGGCTCCCACGCGGGGTTGGCCCCGTGTCTGCTTTAGGCCGCGGCGCCGGGTAAGCTCTTCCTGCGGCCCTGCCTCTGCTCACAGGGGAGCTGTCTTAGGAGCCGCCGTCCTTCTTCGGAAACGCTCAGGCCTGTCAGACCAAGTGAGAGAAACCCTGCAACCCGTTTAGGGAAATGGAAGCCCGCGGGAGCCATCCGCCCAGCCTTTCGGTGGCCTCCGAAGGTGACCAAAGGAAGGGAGGAGCGGGGCCTTGAGGAATTGCTCCTGCAGCCTGACACCGTGTCCCACTGGCAGAGAGGGCCAGACCGGGTCTCCCGGGGTTCACGCAAGGAGGGGCTGGAGCCAAGGGCAGCCCAATGTGGGGCTGTCGGGGCCCTGCCCCAGGGAAATAAACGCCTGGTACTTAAAGCCTCAGGTTTAGTTTCTCTTTCTCCAAGAATGCTCTCTGTTTGTGTGTGGGAACCTCTGTATCATTACATCCTTGGTCTCACAAATTCCCTTCAGTATGTCAGCAGCAAACCCTAGACCCCCTTCCGTGCGGGTGCCTACAGCAGAGAAAAGTCTGCCTGCCCACCCCCTCAGGAACGCACAAGCAGCTGCTGACCTTAGGCAGGCAGTTACTTAACCTCTCTGGATGGAAGTTTCCTTATCTTTAATTTACATGGGATGTTGGACCAGATGATTTCCAAAGCTGTGATATGCTGTGAATTCCAGAACGGTTATTTCCCAATCTTTTTATTTAAGCCAGACTCCCTTTTGATGAACGTAATGTCTCAGTGCCCTCTTTTACTGTTACATCTCAAAGCACGTTACATGTTGTGCCTTAAAAAAAAAAAAAAAATCAAAGCAGTAATACTATTGAGCATGCTTTTGTAAATGAGACGTCTCCCCCTTTCTCACACTCAGAATTTCTGACTTTCCCCCACCCCTTCAGTTATCACTATTCTGTAATAAATAGGTTTAAAATAAAGGGAGTTGCTTGTCTGAGCTCTTCAGTATATGTATTTGGGCCTTTAGAATAGCTTTTATGTATTCCAATATCATCTATGAATATGTATACATGTATATGATATATACATGTCTAAATACATATAATCTATCAGTGTGTGTGTATATATAGTGGCCATATTTTCTGTTGTTAATACACAAAGAGAATCCAGGATTTAGGGGCCCTCTGCAAGACCTTCTTACCTACACAAGGCAGAGAGAGTCCCCTACTTAAAGTGCCATACAGAGAGCTCTGTTTTCAGAGGCCAAGTCTCCTGACGTGCCTGCAGCCAGCTCTGTGAGCTTGAGCTACTTGCTGAAGGTCTTGGGGCTTGGATTTCCTCTTCTCTTCCATGAGGAGTGATTTCCACTGGTGCTTCTAACTCTAACATTTTCATTTCTGGCTGAGTGAGCATGAAAGGAGCAAGTTGTGTGCTCGGCACGAGCTGACCTTCTTGCTCAGTGCTCTGTAGCAAATGACCCTCCCTTCCTCCAAGAAGAGAGAGAAAAGGTCAAACCTTTCCGACAGGAAACTGTCAGAGACCGAGAGGTGGTGCCACCAGCTAAGGTGACAGGTGGGGGAATCGAAAGCAGAGCAGCGGCAGGAAGATCCCACACAGCTAGTGGCTCAGTGAATCACCATGGAATCTGTGTGGCCGATTGCTTCTGTTGGTCTCATGACGGATGATGCAGAGGCTAGATCACCCCGAATGTGATGGGCATTCCTTCATTCACAGGGATGTGCTGCTGTTCTGGGCACTGGGATATGCCTGCGAACAAGACAGACGAAAATCCCATAAGCCATCAAAACCTTCCCTGGGAACTTAATCCACTGGCAGAGTCTTTGATGGAAGGAACCAGAAAGGGACCCCGGACCCCACTATGCCCTGCAGAATTCTGCCCAAGGCAAGGAAGACCTCAACTAGCCAGTGAAGGCAGCCTCTAGGGCTTGGCTCTGCTCACCCACGTGCCTCCCTCTGTGCTAGGCCTTTGGGTTAAGGAGCCAAGTCGAGCTTAGGGGGATGGCCAACGGTTTCGTGGCTATTTCCTCTGAGCAGTGACAATAAATTAGTCTGGGGGTTTGGGGTGACTGACCCCATCACTCGAAGCCCAGACTCCATTGGGCTTCTTGCTGAACCAGCTGACAAGTAGTGATGGGAACACAACCACAACTCAGCAGATGGAGGCCTCAAAACCTCCCTTGTCTTTCAGGTGTGTGTCCTGTTGATTCACAGCCCATATTTATCACGACCAAGAGAATGCAAGGCAGAGCTCAGAACCACAGCAATTCTTTGGGGGCAGTGAGGATTTCTTAGTTTCCCTGAGAATTCTTTCTGTGCTTTAATGATATTTCTTTTCGTGCTGTTTTATCTCCTATGACTAGCCTTGCTCTCTTCAACAAGTTAATAAGAATGACACTGTGCTAAATGCCAGGTACTGTGCTGTGCACTTTCCCTATCTTTGAGTATGTAATCCTCTCAACGGCCCTACGAAGAGGTACCAGTATGATCCCTGTTTCGAACGTGAGGATGCCAAGGCTCAGGAGCACCCTGCCTGAGGTCTCAGAGCTAGGCAGGTGTAGAGCCTGATTAGGAATGCAGGCAGCATCACTCCAGAGGGAGAGAGGTACATAGTCTGCTGGCTTAGCCATCGTCTCTCACTGCCTGTCTGCATGCCCTCCCTGCCCTTCCCCCTCCAAGACCCACCCCATTCAATCACCACGTGGCGCATGAGAGTACGGGTCTTCAAACTCTATTTTATTAGCAGCAGAGTTTTTTTTTTTTCCAAAAGGAATCTCATGAAGAACCCCTGATCTATAAATATATACGCAAAGCAGACCACTGGGGTTGAACTTTGTATAGGGGCTCTAACCCCACCTACCCGGCCTCTCCTGACTCCCAACCTGCCAGGGCTTCCATAGAACAGCCTTTGCAGTTTGTTGTGATGGAGAGGACGTGGGGTGGGAGGCAGACAAAGCAATTCATGTTAACTGTGTGACCTTGGGCAGGTTGCCTCTGTCTTTCCACCTTGTCTGCCTCACCGGAGTCACTGGTGCAGAATAACTGGTTTGCAAATACACCCAGAGCCCGGGTTCATTTCCTCCCTCTTCCTGCATGGCCTCGTTCCCCATTGCCCCCAGTTGGACGTGATTCATCCCTCTTAGTATCCATAGACTTCTGTTGCCCTGTGCCACGTCTCACCTTCTGCCGTGCATTTCAGTTATCTGTGGACTGTGTCAGCACATCTGCTGGCTTCTCGGATCCTTCCAGGACCAGGGACGTGCATTTTTAGCCCTGTGTTCCCAGCCAGCCCCCAGAAATGAGTTCATCATCACCGGGCTGACCCCAGGAAGCAGAGCTATGGTGCAGGGAGAGACATAACCCTGGGGCCAGTATGCCCGGGAACAAAGCCCAGTTCAGCCCTGCCTGGCCCTGAGACCCTGGACTTGTCACGTTTTAAATGACACAGGACTGGACGATATGTTCTCTTAGAAACTTACTCATTCTCAGTACGTGTGATTCAGCTCCTGGGTTTTATGGATCCTGGCATATACAGGGAGATGGGTGAATGGCAATATGCAAGGTCTCAGTGCCCTGGGTATTTAAGTGAAATTGAAAAAATACACATGTGTATTTAGGCATTTGGCTCTGGGGGACTTTGAAGGTTGATGGTAATGTGAAACATTGAAAGCCATAGTGGAAAAATCATGAATTTTGTAGTCAAACAGACCCGGGTTAGAATCTTGACTAACATTTACTCTCTGTGTAACCTTGGGCTAATTGCATGACCTTTCTGAGCATCATTTTCCTCTAAAATGAAGGTGACAGTTCCTGCCTCGCAGATTTACCATGAGGAACAGAGATATAGTAGAGTTTTCTGGCACATGGGAAGGAAACAAAGAAAGGGGAGCTATTATCGTCAATAAAGTATGGCTATTTCTTATTAAGTTGAATGTTTCTTATGAAAAATGGGAAAACCGATTCGGTCAGATGCGTCCTGTCTTCATGTCTTGCCCCGTCTCTGGGGGCGTGCACGCTGAGGTCAGCCTACAGTTGCTGGCCTGTGATTCATCTTCAGCTTCACATACTCTTGAAGACAAGAATTGTCAGCCTGAAGATGATTACATTGCCAGGAGTCCCAAGGGTCTGGCTTTATAGATATGGTTTACATGCACATGAGGCCCCAGTGTCAGCTCCTTTGGAAATGCCGCGAAGCTCCCAGTACCTCTCTGGGGCCCCTGCCAGAGTCCATCCTGCTCTGGTCACGTGGCTGTACAGAATCCCCACTGCCAGGACTCTCTGCATTCCCGTCGCTCCTCACTTTGGGCCCCACGCTGATGTCCCAGGTATAAAAGGCCCTGTGCTTGGCCTGGAGGCGGAGGCTCTTTGGGGGCCACCTTCTGAGCCACCCCACCTGTGTGGCCCCCTGAGGTCTACTTCCTGAGTCCATGCAAGGGTCCTTTAGATGCTTTTTAACCCCCTGCTCAGAAGATCTAGGATGTTGAGGGATAGCTTTGTTTCTGAAGCCCCTTAGGTGAGTTGATGAGGTTATTTAGGGATAGTCACAGAAAGGGGGAAATGGAAACAAAAAACCTCACCTTGGGAGCCCTGATCCCACTCAGCAGGCATCCCTATCCTCACAGCTGTCCAGCCCAAGGTGTAGCTTAATATGCTGCCATGATGTGACTGCCTCATGGTTGGGAATAGCCTCTCTGGAATAAGTCTGCTTGGAATCAAGTTCCAGCACAACCGTTTATTAACTGTGTGACCTTGGGCAGGTTACTTTGCCCTTCCCAAACTGTGCTTCAGTTTCCTTATTCTTAAAATGGGTAGAGTGGTTTACCTCACAAGGTTGTTGTAATGATGAAAAGAATTTGCATTTGGAAAATACTTAGTACAATTGTGAAACAAAGTTTGGTTACAAAGAGAAAAGTTGGGGGGCACCTGAGTGGCTCAGGGAGTTATGCGTCTGACCACGGCTCAGGTCCTGATCTCGCCGTTCTTGAGTTTGAGCCTCATGTTGGGCTCTCTGCTGTCAGCACAGAGCCCACTTCAGATCTTCTGTCTCCCTCTTTCTCTGCCCCTCCCCCACTTGTACTCTCTCAAAAATAAATGAACATTTAAAAAATAATAAGAAAAAGAGAAAAAGAAAAAAGCTGGGACACCTGGGTGGCTCAGATGGTTAAGCATCTAACTCTTGATTTCAACTCAGGTCATGATCTTATGGTCCGTGGGATCAAGCCCAGTGCAGAGCCTTCTTGGGATTCTCTGTCTCTGTCTCTGTCTCTCTCTCTCTGTCTCTCTGCCCCTCCCCTGCTCGAACATGCGCACATGCTGTGTCTCTCTCTCTCTCAAAATAAATAAGCATTTTTTTAAAAAAGAAAAAAGAAAAAAGTTATGCTGTCATTAACCAAATGATGAGCTGCAGAGCTTTGTAATGAAATCTTGTCCCAAGGGTCCTCACTTGTGATGAAAGCAAAGTAGGAAGGTGATGCGTGTGACTCTTCCTCTTATGTCAGTGCTGCTGTGGGTCCCACCCTCATCCCAGAGAGAGCACTGCTGCCATTTTTCCAGAAAGACCATTCTGTGTGTGTGGTATATGCGTGCAGGTGTGCGTGTGTGTGTAGGGGTCTCATCAGTGTGCACAGGCCTGTATATAAGCTCAAAACGAGGTACAAGGTGCCTCCCATGGAAAAAATATTTTTATCACATTTAGTAGTTGCACACCCCTAACAATTAGGAATATTGCAATCAAAGAGAAGAATAATAGGTTTAAGTTGTAGTTTTGCAATTGGGTTGAACATTTAGGAAGTTGTAGGATTTGTCCAAATGAAAGGAGGATGATTTATTTTCTCTCCTTTTGTCCTAATATGGTTGCATAATGTCCTACTGTCCAGCAACACTGTTCCCGTCGGGGCCTGGATAATGCTCTGTGCTGTGCTGTGCAGGGTGCTGAACCGTTCTCCTGGCCTCGATCTTCCTAGATGCCAGTAGCTGCCCCTGCCCTCGGTCATGACAACCAAAACTGTCTCCAACCATTGCCGGTGTCCCCTGAGGGGCAAAATTGCCCCCAGTCGAAAACTACTGCCATAAAAGATAACACCTCCATGTGTCATAGCGTATTCTGTGCTTTTCTATATTTAAATTCTTCTCCACATTAAAATGAGTGTGTGCGCACACACACATGAAGCCCAGAAATAACTACTGTGAAAGCACACACACAGCAGCATGTAGAAAGTTTACTATTTCAGCTTCCACGGAGCTGGTCACCAGGATAATTTCCCATCACGTTCATATGCAAAGCATAAAACAAGCTATCTTATAGACCCATAAGCTGCAGTTTTTCCCACCTCAAAATCAGAAAAGAGAAAAAAGGCAAAAGAAATAGCGTGTTCGTGATACACACAGATCCTTCAAATTCTCTTGGCCACATTTGGTGCTTGTTCTCCAAGCAGAGAGCCATGCGGCCCCACACTCCATTCATCAGACAGAGATAATCCCTGGATGTCGCCGCCACTTTAAAAAAAAGTGTATTAGAACCAAAGAACCTAGATGTCATTCAATAGAAGAGGATTAATTTTTCCCCTCTTTCTCAGAGAGGGCTTTTTATTCCCTTTCCTGATTATATTTTTGAATGCCCTTCAAGTCGCTGTTTTGCATGTTGATGGTGATGCAGTAGAATTTAATGAACTGTGAGCCAAAGCAGAGAGGCTGAGCAGGAAAATGAATGAGTGACAGCGACTCACCTCCATTCCTTCCACACGCATCCAGATGCCAGTGTCAGTTGGGTACCGAGAGCAGCACAGCCCGGCAGCACGACATGTGGGAGCCTCATTAATGAGGTTCCAGGGTTTCCTGCAATCGTTTTTATTTTGTCTATCTCCAGGTGACCCCTAGTTGAGGAGGAAACAAACCATTTGTGCTTCTGAGCCATAGAGAAGGCCAGTCCCTCTGAGTGTCAGTGCCCCCTGGGCTCCTGGGGGATCATCTCCAGCTAATTATCCTGCAGGACTTCCTTTCTGAAGGTGTCAATTGCCCCTACACAGCTGTTTGGGTTTCGGTGTCAATTCACTCGGATTTGTTTGTGGAGATTAAATTTCCATTTGTTATTATTGTTCGTTGCCTTTTATGAGAGTGGATTATTTACACCAGAGAAGTATGAAATAATTAAAGGAAATGGTTGTCGTCGAACATCTTCTTTGCCGAGTCTGACAGCACTAATCAATAAGGTTTGGCTAGAGCATGTGAATCTGTGCAAACTTTGTTAGTAGGATCCTTTTTTAACTTTAATTTGATGACTGTACCCCTGATCCAGAATTAACTCCTAGACTGATAGGTCTTTTGGGCTCCTTATGATCAGAAACAGTATCTGTCATTGTTTCTTCTTATTTCATCTTTCCATCATCCCTGGTAAAGTGTGGATCGTGCAACAGGTCCTGAGGAAATCCCTATAATAGATCCTACAGAGATCCCCATGGAAAGAATGACAGACGGACTGATTAACAAATGGGTTATACCTTAAGCATTACATCTGAGAGAATCTACAACAAAGTAGGACTACGTTTTGCACCACTTCAGATGTTTATATTTTCCACTTGCAACTGCTCAAGTTACAGTTAATGCCAGGTCTGGAACAGAGCAGGTTGACCTGGTCCCAAACCCCGACTTTTCTTGGTCCTTTGCCAGTGGAAAACAACAGTACCAGTAACAACAATGATAACAGAGCTAATACACATAGTAAACACTTATTATGAGCTAGCCTTATTATCGTGCTGAGCCTTATTATGTGTTAGTTAATCCTCCCACCACCCTAAGGTCCGTGGTCATATTATCCCCATCATACACCAAAGGAAAGGGAAATTCAGAGGATTTGAGACATTTGCCTAAGATCAGCCTGATGTAAGTGGCAGAACCAGGGTTCCAACCTCTGTCTGACTCAAGTCACTTTAACCACTGTAGGGATTGAATGTTTTGGGTCTCGAACTCCCCGCAACCCTGTAACTAGACCAGGATACAGAAAGGTCGTTGTTGTCCCCTGTGGGACACTGCACACAAAATGGCAGGTGCTCTCGGGCAGCTGAGCCCCATCTTTCTCACGTACGCTGCTGACCTTGTCTGCTTACAGGCATAGGTGAAGAACTTGGGCACAATATTGAGGGACCAAAGAAGGGAGAAATAAATCAGCTATGGTGAGTGTGTTTAGAGCCTCAGCTGCAACATTTGAATAGACCTTTACATATCAACAAGTGAAAAGGAGGGAGCTTGTGGAAGAGGTGGAGAGGGTATCCCCATCAGTTCTGCCTGCTAGGTTCTCCTTTATCTCCAACACATGAGCAGATCCACAAGATGCACCAATAGGTGATTTCATCTAAATCCACTGAAATTCCCTTTTTGCATGTTTCTGTGAATTAAGTAGAAATGTGAATAAATAAACAGCAGATGTGGGGCACCTGGGTGGCTCAGTCGGTTAAGCGTCCAACTTCAGCTCAGGTCATGATCTCATGGCTCATGAGTTCAAGCCCTGTGTCAGGCTCTGTGCTGACAGCTCAGAGCCTGGAGCCTGCTTCAGATTCTGTGTCTCCCTCTCTGTCTGCCCCTCCCCTGCTCATACTCTGTCTCTCCCTCTCAAAAATAAATGATAAACATTAAAAAAAAATTTTTTTTAGAACAGCAGATGTAATGGTTCAGCTCAAATTTCAAGCTAAATCAATAGGATCTTCATAACCTTGGGATTATTGAATTCATCTTTAATTGAAAAAAAAAAAAAAAAAGCCCTTCTACTTGCAATCTCATCGAAGCCTGTTTCTTGAAGGCTGAGTCTTATGGATTCCCTTCTTCAGAGCCCCGTGGCTTTGACTCATTCATTTATTTGGAAGCACCTACAACATGGCAGGCATTGTTCTGGTGCTGCAGGTGCAGTGGTGGCCAGCACAAACGAGGGCATGGCTTTCCAGAAGCTTACGTTCTGCTAGGTTAAATGACATAAACAACAATGCAATCAAGTCATATGAAGCATGTCCCAGCAGAGAGCACAGCAGGAGAGGTGAGTGGGGACAGAACGATGGGGCCTTGGAAGCCAGAGTGCAGAGTGCGGGTTTTATTTTGGGTTCTGTGAGAAGACACTGAGGGCACTGAGTGAGCGAAAGACATAATCTGGTTGGTATTTTTAGAAGATCACTTTGGCTGCTTGGAGCCTGGGAAACCTCCTAGGGACAAATGCAGAGCTGTGCAGATAGACAGAAAAGGATAAACTTGAGGTCCATTCTGGAAATGGAGCTAACAGAGTTTGATGATGGGCTGAATTAGAAAAGAGAGAGGTCAACATTTAGGATTAGTTAGCAGGGGATTTGGCCAGTGATCTGGCCAGAAAAGCAGCAGAGGATGACGACATGGAAGTCAAGACAAGAAAGCGTTTCGTAGCGTTTCTTTCAAATGCCAAGAGGTTGAGTGAGCGGAGAAAAGAGAAGCAGCTGCTAGATTTGCCATCATAGGCTGTTAGTGACCTTGACAATAGCCATCTTAGTTATGTCTTGAGATTTTTTTCCAAGTGCAGGTGACTTCGTTTTTACATCACTGATAGACCTCTTTTTAGGCTGACGGTGCCCTAAGTGTTTCATCTACACTTGTGCTGAGCTCAGCTGCCTCCCACCCAAAACGTCAGCTGGTCCCTCTGTCCCCGGCAGCCCTGCGTTCTGTGGGACTGATCACTGTGCATCAGGGTCACCTGCGAACACTAGATGTCGAGTCTTCTGCATCCCTGAGTCCCAGCACAGAGCACATTTCCTGACTTGCTACACAGTCAGGTAGAAGGAAGGAGTGCACCCTCCACTTCACCAATATTAGCATACGTGATGGCTGCTACAAATGCTTGTTGACTTGTCTGTCCCATTTCTCTCTCTCTCTCTCTTACATACATACACACACACACACACACCCCAGACTAGAAGTAGTTTCAAGAAGCCAGGAACCCTATCGTCACGCTCACATCTCTGTGTTAATAATGAGCGCTGAATATACAGTTGGTGCTCAATGTACTTTTTTTTAATGTTTATTTTTGAGAGAGACAGAGCATGAGCAGGGCAGGGACAGAGAGAGGGGGGGAGACAGAGAATCTGAAGCAGGCTCCAGGTTCCGAGCTGTCAACACAGAGCCTGATGAGGGGCTCGAACCCATGAACCGCAAGGCCATGACCTGAGCCAAAGTGAGGCACCTGACCGACTGAGCCACCTACACGCCCCTCAGTATACCTCTTAAAAAATGACTCTTGTGAGAAAGGAGGGAGGAAGCAAACAATGAAGGAAAATTGGCTTGCTGTTTGTGAAGAAGCCAAATCCCACCTGTAAACGAGTATATTCATGTAGCAGATTCCACTCCTTGAAAGAGAAAGACTGTCTCTGTTCAGATACAGTTGGAGAGGCTGCAACGGGGGAAACGACCTTCCTCGTTGAGCGCTTGGGAGGCTGCCGCTTTGATCCCTGACCACAGCTGATTTCTGGAGGGCTGTCCCTGTAACGTGACCCCCGGCTTCTGACTCATCACTGGCCACACCATTCCATTCCTGAGAGCTGTATCAACCGAGGAAAATTAGGGGAACAGTCATCGCTTTATTTAAATCCAGGGAAAGAATGTTGCCAACAGTGATTCAAAAGGTCGCTTTGCAATTCTCCCCGTCCTGAGCCATGAGGAGAGCAGGATTTCCCAAGCAGCATTTCCTCCCCGGAGCAGAGAACCAGCACTCCGAGCGCTAGAGTTTGGGGTGACCGCGTATGCACGGGCAGCACGGCGCCCAGATCCCCTCCGGAAGTTCACAGCAGCTGTTAGCGGATTAATGTGCTCTGAGGTCTTGGAGTAAAAACCAGAAGCATCTCTTTCATTGTGGAGTCTCATCACTCTTAATTTATCAGAAGTCAGCCACAGGCACTGGGTAGTAATCATCATCATCATGCACTTTTGTTTCAAAAAATGTGGCCCTAGACACAATTCCACTTCATCCCGAGCTGGAGCAGAGAAACCTGGAGGAAAAACTGGCCACAGAGAGAGAGTCCACTCCCCGCCCCCCTACACACACACACACACACACACACACACACACACACATACAGCCATGTGCACTGTACTTTACAAACAGAAGGGCATTCAAGGGTGTGGTGATTATACATAATTTTCATCTCACACCCTGGTGCTGGGGCCCAGCTCCTGTCTAAGCTGGACCCCTGCTGAACAGTTGTCCTTTCAGAAGGGCCTCCTCTCTCAAGGAGTTGATTCTCCTTAGTGTTTTGCTGGGGTCACTGAGAGTCAGTTACCTCCCAGAGCATCCCATACGAGGAGCCCATGTATAGGTTCACCTCAGGGACTTTAAAGAAGGTTCCAAACTCTATTGCTTTTCTTAAAATGTTTATTTATTTATTTAAACATTGATTTACTTATTTTAACGCTTATTTATTTTTGAGAGACAGAGCGTGAGCAGAGGAGGGGCAGAGAGAGAAAGAGACACAGAATCCGAAGCAGGCGCCAGGCTCTGAGATGTCAGCACAGGGCCCAACACGGGGCTTGAACTCACGGACCATGACATCATGACCTGAGCCAAAGTCTGATGCTTAACTGACTGAGCCACCCAGGCGCCCCCAGCCCTATTGCTTCTAAAATCAAAGTGGTTCTCCCCATCGTGTGCACATTTACTATGGCAGATTTCTTCTCCCCTCCTCTGGAAAAAAAGTGCTGTTAAACTGATTTGACTTCTTAACAATTAACGGTGTCCTGGAACAGAGGAACTGCTGCAGCGGATGGTTTGTGTCGGACTTTCCCCGTGCTCTTGCACAGAGCCGGGCTGTTTGGAAAAGTATGCCAGTTAGGCAGTGCAGGAGCCGCGTGGGAAATAAATGGGTCTGGGGGAGCATGTAGACTGGGGGTAATGAATGATGAGAGGCTGAGCCAGCAACTTCACTGGGATGAATCCTGCTGCACATGGAATGAAGAACCTTTCTTCCCAGAGAAAGCAACCATAGCCTTTGTTTTACAAAACCGCAACTACAGATTTCTGTCCCAGGTTTGGTTTCTGACTGACCCTGGGACAGGTTTGCTTACTAGCATCACAGATGCTTTGCTTTTCTCCCCCAGGAATTAGTTCTTCAGATTCCTGAGTCTCCTACAGAGGTGCCTGTGGCTTCGTTCGGGTTGTGCCTATGGTTCCTGCTCATCGCCCTAAGTGGCCTTCCCCACCCCACGCGTTACCCTGTGCAACAAGTGCCTGCCTCCAGCAGGAGCACGCTGCACCCCTGCCATCGGTAGGGTCGCGCTGACGCCAGCCCAGACTGGCCCCCTCACTCAGTGACCCGCATTACCGTCAGCTCTGGGCGTCATCTTGACGGCACTATCTGCAGGTACATAGGAGTCAGGTTACCAGTGTGTTTAAGAATGGCAGCTCTTAAGGGCGCCGGGGGTGGCTCAGTCGGTTGAGCATCCAGCTTCAGCTTCGGTCATGATCTTGTGGTTCGTGGGTTCGAGCTCCTCATGACAGCTGTGCTCTCAGCTCAGAGCCTGGAGCCTGCTTCGGATTCTGTGTCTCCCTCTCTCTGCCCCTCCCCTGCTCATGCTCTCTCTCTCTGTCTCTCTCAAAAATAAATAAAAACATTTAAAAAGAAGAAGAAGAAGAACGGCAGCACCTCCAAATTCTTATTCTGCTTTCCCAGCTGCCCTGTCAGATCCTCACCGCTGCGACCCTCTGGGGTTTTGTAGGTGGGGCACCTCCATCCCTCTGACAGACCTTTGCCTCTGCTACTCTCTGAAGGGAGGTGGTGTTTGCCACAAGGGTCTGGGAGACCAGCAGGGAGGTCCAGAGGTGGGGGGGGGGGATGCCCCTGAGAGCTGCCCTAATGTTTGTGAGCCAGGAAACCACCGTGCTGCTTCAACCGCCACAGGTGCCCCCGACACAGGCAGAAGAGCCACGTCTCCTCTCTTTTCTCGTCTCTCTTTCTGCCTCCCACCGCCACTCCCCCGCAGAGCTTACAGACCTGTCATTAATTCGATTTGATCCACATTACCCTGATCCTGCATTCCATCCATTTTCTGTTGTTTGGTGTTTTTCTCTCTAATATTTGTTTCATTAGTCAACCAGCACTGGAATCGTATTGGGTTGGCAGCACAGTCCAGGGGGAGGACCATCTGTCTGGTTTGGGTTTTATTTTGAGGGATTCCTGGGGGGGAAGTGCGTTCCTCCCCACAGGATAAATGGACCTGTATTTTTTCCTGTGTATCTCCTAGGCAGCATTCCCTGACCATTTTTCAGAAGTGGTTGGCCCTGTGAAAAAGCAACCAGAAGGCCTCGTACAAACTGTCACCTGCAGTGTTTATTCCAGAACACTATTGATTGTAAGACTCCACGTCAGCAGAATAGCACCCCTGCCCAGGTGCCAGCAGCATGTCCAGGCCAGTCTCCAGCCAGCCAGCATCAGTGAGCAGAAAGAGATGGGTGTATGGTGCGGCCAGCAGGGCACGGCCTGGGGAACGAGCCAGTAGCCGCTCCTGGTGCTGCACCACTGGGTCATAACGGACCCATGCACATCCCTCTTTCATTCCTCCTGGGACTCAGGTACCTCACCTTCCCTTTGGTTTATAATTTAGTTCCAAGCACAAAACAATGAAGCTATCATGGCTTAGGGAGTTTCCTGTGTCTGGTGATAGCCCTTGACAAATGTTATGTAAGTTAACCTGGTCCCATAGCACCTAGGCCACACATAGGGGAAAAAAAAAAAAATCACACAGCCACAGTTTAGGAGTACGGCTTTAGTTTTCAGATGCAAAGAGTAGTAGGGGAGGCCTTACCATTGTTTTATTTTTTGATTTTTGGCTTAGTTTATGATGGCCAGAGAACATTAGCTATCAGTTACCCATTTTATAACTTAACGATATTTCCTTCGTAACTAGTTAGCATGTGACCATTTTTTAAAAATGTTTCCTAGGTGATTAGAAGATTTATTTAATCTCTCTTTTGTGTGCAAGGTTCCACATATTTATTATTTTGTTGTTCAGATCTTGTGTATCCTTGCCATTTTTGTCTGTTTGGTCTGTAATTTCTGAGAAAGGGGTTTTAAGTCTCCTATGATGGTTGTAAGTGTGTCAGTCTCTCTTGGAACTTAGACGGCTTTTGATCTACAGTATTGAGGCTTCACTGTTGGATACCTATAGGTTTATGACACATGGCTTTTTTGTGGTGGAATCTTCATCCTATTAACTTTTCCCTTAGGTCCTATTGTATCTGATTAACTCTCCTACCCAGTTTTCTTTTGGTCAATATGTATTTACCTTATCTCTCCAGTCTTTTATTTTCAACTTTTCTTTGTCATCTTGTCTTGGACAGCTCTCTTGTAAACAGTATATAGCTAGCTTTTGTAAAAGTCCAATCTGATAGTGTCTTTTAATAGGTGAGTTTTATCCATTTACGTTTATTGTGATTACTTTATATATTTGGACTTATTTCTATCTTTTGAGTTTCTGATTGCCTTGATTTTTGTTTGCTTATTTGTTCTCTTTACCTGTCCTCCATTAAATTGACAAAGTTTTCTTAACCTTCTCTCCATTTTTCATTTGCTAGTTTGACCACAATAGATTTTATTTTATTTCTACATCTATCTATATATAAATCTATTTTTTAATCTTATTTGGCGATTGCCATTAAGTTTTTAATATGCATACTAAACAGTAATTTCTTTTCCAAGAAAGGCTATGGTTTTCCAGTATTGCTGTGTCCTCAAGCAGCACAAACACTTTTGCACACTTTTCTCTTAAGTCAACTGGTAATGACAATAAAGAGTTGAAATTGTGGCCCACAACGTTGCCATGCATTCTCAGCCTACTGACTCACAGGGGGATTAGAGGTACCCCGATTGATTTATGAAGCATGAACTTTTTGCTAATTCACTCTATTTTACACCCTGGGGTGTTTTTGGACATCTGTCAAGTTCAGAGTGACATGTTCATTTCCAGTTTGTAAAAATATATCTCAAAAACAAATTCTTTTGAATTGTAGTTTAACTATTTTTGTACAAATCCCTCTAAAATCTCAAAAAAAAAAAAGAAAAGAAAAGAAAAAGGAGGAAAAGAAAAGAAAGAAAGAATCTGTCTCTCAAGTTCCTGAAAATGTTCTGAAGTGGCATTGGATAAAAGAGAATGCAGAATCCCGTGCTCTACTGCTAGGGCCTGTTCCCATAAATCCTGTTCGTCATGTGTAATGATTTTCAGTGAGAAAATGAAGGGGCTTCTCCCTGCTGACACCTGCTTACTTATCCCTTGATTCTCGAACTTTAATGTGCATATGAATCCCCCAGGGGTTTGCAAAATGCTAAATTGCTAAAATGCAGATTCTGGATTCAAGTATGTCTATATTTCTGATATGCCTCTGGGTAATATGCTGGTGCTTTTGGCACACAGACCACATTGGAGTAACAAGTGCTTGGAGAATAAAATTTAGCTAGGAAGATAGGGGCCTCAGCCCTCAGTCAGGGTTCCATGATACCTCACAGAATGGCAGATAGCAGAAGAAATACTCTCTTTGCAGTGGTTTGGGATTCAGGATCATTCGAATTCGGAAAGTCTCCTTACGGCTTTAAGGTCTGGCAGAGCCCAGAATGAACGCTCATTCTGTGCACTGTGAGTCCCTCTTGCCTCTGTCGGCTCTGCCTTCCCTCTGGAGGTCGGCACGGCACATGCTTCAAGTCTCAGGCCTGTCACTGTGTCATGTAGATGTGACACCATGAGTCAGTGCCCAAGAAGGAGCCTGCCTGGGGCCAGGGGCAGGTTTCCTGGTAATTTATGTTTAAGACAAGCTTTTAATAGAGATACACTTTTAAATAGTAACCAGGAAAAAGATTCTCTCTTCTTAACGGGTAGCCATTTATAGGACTCAGCTGTTGAGGCTCAAGGGTAGCATTAGGCTTAAGTTTAATCTTCTGTATATACCATAATTTACAGCACCGAGTAAAGCATTGTACGTACAACCATTTCAGTCATTTGCTGTGATAAATAGCTATTGCTCTTGGCGGAACAGAAACACCATCTCTGCTTTCCATTTATGAATATTGAATGGTCTAGGGCAGACGTTCGCTATAAGTTTTTAAAGGGGAAATCCCCACTGAACGCAACTCCTCACTAGCCCCAAGTACAATTTCCCTGCCCTGCGCACCAGTCAGCCCTCAATCCACGTGTATCCTGGTGAATCCTGCACAGAGCACTTCGGACAATTCCAAGTTCTCATCCTACCGATTTGTACCACATGCCTCGGGTTGTTTGGTAGATTTAGCTGGTGGCAGGAAGCCACTGACAGGACTCAGGGAAATATCTTAAAGGTGATAATCTGATGCCGGAAAAATAGAAGGGATGTGATTCTGTCGGATTCCTGACAACGAGAAGGTGGTGTCATCTAGGGAAACTGCAGCTAATGGGGGCAAAGGGGGGGGCTGGGGGAATGTTAAGACAATAAATCTCTAGGGATCTACTCTTTAGGAACTCAGAGACACACATGCCTCCCTGCAGACTTCCTTTAGTTCAGATACCTTATTCTCTGCCCTCTGGGAGGAGGCAAAATGGATACTCAAGTATGACACTTGGTAGAGTGAACAGCTTGTCTTGGGAAGTCCCCTGGGTCTGAGTCGGCTGGTCACCGTAGAGTCAGGCTTCCAGAAACTACCCCCTGAGCCCCTTTCCTTCCCCCATGGGAATTTTCTGCATTAGGGATTAAAATCCTTAGAGTGGCATTCCTTGATTTGTCTCACGGTTATGAGTACCCACTATGTGTCAAGCTTTACATTGAATGGTGAGACAGGACTCAGAGGAGAACATAAGGAGGAGGGCGAACAAGGAGAAGAGCACCCCTTGGCCTCCTTTTGAGTGATGTCACATAGACCGCCTTCTGTGGCCACTCCAAATGCCACTTATCAGCAGCATCTCTCTAAGATGTTTCCTTTGAATACAGAGATTAGAGGCTTCTGTTCTCACTCCAGCCTTTTGAGGGTGATCGTATATCTATAGAAATATCTTCGATTTCTACGGCATCTTGCCCTTTACGAAGCACTCACTAGTAGCTTGTTCATTTTCACCATGATAACGATTGATAGAGGCTGGCTTCCCAGATTTGGAAGCTCAGAGAAGTTCGGCGACTTTCCTAAGGTCGCTGATGGATAGGGGCAGAGCTGGGATTAGTACTCAGGACTCCTGAATGTGAGCTCAGTACATTCTCCATGAACAGAGACCCCGGGGGGGGGGGGCGGTAATGCACAGCAGCAGCAAAATATTGGAGGCAGGTGTACTTTTATGCAACTTCTAACCTTTACCGTCTCTAATCCCAGACCTAGAGGCAACCAGCACATCGTCCGGCTTTGTTGTGTCTGCCTCACATGGGGTCCAAGCTTTCTGTAATAACCATTTGAAACACAGTCTTACCAGTTCTGATTCTGAAGGAATAGTATTCAGTCGGCTTCTGGGTCATGATCCACCCTTTCATTTCCTGGCCAGCAGATTCCATCAGGACAAAGTTACGGTCATTTTAGCAGCCGCCGTAGGCGTTTGGTTGTGTTCTGCATGAGAATAAATCCGTTCAGCATTCTGATTAGTGACAACCAGTGCTGAGAGAATTGTGCGGGCCAGAAACTCCCAAGTATGTGTTTCATGCGTGTAAACCTACTAATGAGAATGGGGTTTGGCAGAAAGCTGAGCATTGACGTTCCTGCCACCAGAGCTTAGAGTTGCTTGTTAGTATTCTGAGAGCTGGATTATAGACGCAGATACAATACAATTTGATCTTGATAACATCTCTCATTCCCAGGCCTCAGATAAGTCTGTTAAACAGGAAGAGGGGAGGAAGCAATCTGGAAAGAGAATTGTATATAAGTGGCTCAAGAGACCTAGCAATTTAGGACTCCTTTGCAACCTTGCTGTGACCTCCCACCTCTCTTTGCCCCTCTGTGGAATGGCCATGGTGGTTCTGCTCCATGGTTATTCTTAGAAATGAATAACTTGAACACGCCTTGGCATGTGACTTGTGCTATAAATATGCCTTGCTGCCATGTGGAAAAAGGAGTTTTTAGCTGAAATGCATGATGAGGCGAGGCAGGGAACGTCAGTCCCTGGCAGCAGGCGCCTTGCCCGAGACAGGAGAGGTATGAGGGAGAGGGCCAGGTGCTTGTCTGAGAGAGGAGAACACAGAGACCATCTCTGAAGCAGTCTGGGGCAACATGGTGGAATGTTCAAAACCGACACGCACAAAATAAACGTTGGAACGTCTGGCCTGAATTTAGCAACAAATAAGGGACTGGAGATGAGCCTCTGTCTCTTCACATTGCAGGCTCTGTGCTCCAGCTCCGGCCGTCCGCTGACTTCTAGAGGGTTGGGCCTGGGGCAAGAGGAGGACCTAGGCAAATCAGTGCCCATGTGGTGAGGTTCAGCTGCTATATTTGAAAGAGGACTGGATTAGGGAAGCATCACAGGGTTAGGCACAAGCCAGACCCTGGAGCCAAGCTGCCTTGGTGTACTTATGGCTCTGCTCCCCATCAGCCCATCCCTCAAGCTCTCCATGCCTCAGTTTTCTCATCTACAAGATGAGGATGATATCGATACCTGTCTTAGAGGTGGTCAGGAAGCTAAAATGAGTAAACACGAGTGTAACGCTGACAAGAGCACCCGACATCTCTCTACATAAGCAGTGAGGGCTTCTCCAGCCCTGCGAACGCCAGCCTATGGCAGAGAAGAAACACAACCTGGATTGGCTGAGGAAAGTTCACCTCCAGAGGACTGAGTGTGTTGGCCATGGATTACATGGTCATTCCCAGAGAGGCAGCATCGGCTGGAAGGAAGAAGAGTCACAGCCAGACGAGAGCCAGCGTTGGCTGGACCACCGGCTGTATCCACAAAAGCAGATTCCAGTGGCCAGCATCCTAGAAATTTTTGTCCCTTTATCTCACACAAGTCTGTCTTTCCCAGCGTCATTTACTGATACTGTATCTCTGCTCTGGAATCCTACAGAATCCTTCCCCTGTTATCTGTCTGCCTCAACATGGGAAAAATCCCTCTCATCTGGAATTCCTGTCTAATGCCTGCCGTCCTGCCTCACTGCAGTGTGTGGGCAGGACCGCTCTCTGCTGCACATGCTTCAGAATGACTGGATTTCAGGCTTTCAGAGCAAGTGTCTTTAAATCCACCGGTGAAAGGAGACAGCAGTCATCTGCTGGCTGGTGTTTGCCAAAATGTGGCCTTATGACGGGATGGAGTGATGGCTCCTGGCATGAGAACCGGTTCCCCCTGGGCATACACCCAGCCTGAACAGCTCCTTTAAAACCAGAAGCAATTTGTCATCTTTTGATTCTCTTCCAGCACTGTCCCTGTCACAGGTAGATAAATGAGGCGGCATATGGGTGTCCAAACGCGGGAACGTCTAATCCCCGCGGTTTCCCGCAGAGCCGTCACTCCACAAGGGTGGAGAGCACAGTGGGGTGGTCCCTGGCTCCGGGATTGTCACCACGAGCAAATTTTTTCATCGCGTGTCCCATTTATATGCATGAAATGCTTTCTCAGAATCTCCCAGCCCCCGGTGTGCCACTGATAGGTGCGTTTCTCATTTCAGAATCCTGAAATGAATCATACATTTGTGAGCTCACCTTCTTATGTCTCTAGCTCCACAGAATGCCACCAATCAAATCGGTGTCTCGGCAGAAGCCAGCAAACACCCCTGAATTAGAAATAGATAGGGGTTGGGCTCTGTGTTCTAAAAAGCCTTGATGACAGAAGGCCAGTGGGAAAGGCGGATGCATTTCAGGTCACCTCAAGTTGCATGCTCTGTATATGGCTTGAAAGATACCCTTTGACGCGGCCCACGTGGACTTTCCATTTCCCTGGTGGTGTATAACTGAAGTCACCAGGTGATTTGCAAGGATGCAGTAAGCGGATGTGACCTCCTGATGCCTCTCGCTTGCCAAAACGTGGGTGACCCGTGATGCCCGTGTGAATGAAGGATAGTCCTATGTGGCGGATGAGCTCTGCTAGCCAGGGCAGGCCTGGTGCCCATGCCAGGGTCTGAGTGTGTTGTTGGTCCTGCCAGACAGCTTTGATGTCATCTATGGTCATCAGTCACCCCCTTCACCCCCGTGGCTGCCAGATTAACTGGGCAGCTACAGTCACAAGAGCCCGGGCTTGGCTGGATTAACTCAAGTTCATCGCTAACCACAGGAAAATCATCTGCCCTGATAGTGTTGCAGTGAGTCATTGAGCATCACTGGGGCACCCTGAGAAAAGAGCAAATGTGGAGCATTTTCTCAAAGCTGGATCTATTGAGCATGCAGCAGATTTCTCACAGGCCACCATAAAGGCTTTATGGCCAGCTCCTAATTATCTATGGTACTGAAGGAGAAATCTAGCATGACCTTTCACATTTAAAAATAAATCCCTCTATTGAACTTGACCCAGTGGTTTCATACTAGAAATCTATTAGGGGAAGGTGGTATTTCCTTTTATGTTTTCCCATTTAACCAGTAGTTTTAATGAGCAACAAAATGACCTAACGGGGCTGGGAGTACAGCACAGGAAGGTAATTGGCGTGAGGTTAAGGGATGGGTCCAGGCCTATTTCCTGCCTCGTTCGGCCTCTGTTCTTCTACTGACTGCGTTTGTTTGCTGCATCTACTTTATAAGGTCAGGAGAAGATCAAATGTAGAAATATCCCCAAGCCTAGCCAGAGGAAGCACACAGAACATCTTAGCTGTTATGACTTATGTAGATTTACAGAAACTCTTACTTCATCAAGAGGATGAAACGACAGATGAGTTTGTTTATAAAAGACAGGTGCGAATCTAAGTGAATCTTTAAGGTAATTCTGTATTTCATTCATGGCGAAATCACATCATCTTTTTTTTTTTTTTAAGCTTAAAAGGCTGAGCCAGCTGTGCATGATATATTAAATACACACATTTACTTACTTCGGAAAAGTTACGATTTTGAGAGTATGATCATTCCTGGGGGCGGGGGGCGGCAGGGACAATTTTCGTATACCTCTTGCCCATTGAAAAGAGTTACATGTAAAGAATGATTTCCATTCCTTGGATTGGTGTCTTCAAATTCCTGCTTTCTTTTCAAGTGTGGTCATATAGCAAGAGAAGGGAAGACTGTGAGCTGCTTAAGGAAGGAGTTCCTTATAAATCCTCTTTGTTGTCCCAGAGTGTCTGGCAAATAGTCACTCAGTCAATGTCTTATGAATGAAGGAATCAATAATTTAGATATTTAATCCTTTACGTCAGTGATACTCAACCTTGAGCCATGCATCAGAATTGTTCCGGGGCTTGTTAAAACACAGACTGCTGGGTCCCACCCTCAGAGTTTCTGATTCGATGGGTCTGGAGTGGGACCTGAGAATGTGCATTTTCACAAAGCCTCTGGATGATGCTGGTGCTGTTGGCCCAGGGCTGTACTTTCACCTGTTTCAAGACTTCCAAGAGACTAACATCTGTAGTTGTCTGACCTTGCCCTGGGTAACTAAGATAGATTTTGTAAAAATTACCAGGATTTGATCAGATAGAAAAGCAACCTACATTTTTTTTTAATTGAAAACTACATTTTGGGGGCGCCTGGGTGGCTCAGTTGGTTAAGCGTCCGACTTCAGCTCAGGTCATGATCTTGCAGTTCCTGAGTTCGAGGCTGGCATCCTGAGTTCGAGCTCTGTACTGACAGCTCAGAGCCTGGAGCCCGCTTTAGATTCTGTGTCTCCCTCACTCTCTGCCCCTTCCCTGCCCACTTGCACTCCGTCTCTCTCTCTCAACAATAAATAAACATTAAAAGGAAAAGAAAGAAAAATAAAACTACATTTTGTTCCTTGTATAATTATGAGAGATGTGAGAATCAGATCACCACCTTCTTCTTAATTATGGTCTCTGCTGGCAGGACGCACCCACTCCAGGAGGGTGGAGGAGGGTGGTACTCTTCCAACACTTAAGCCAGATTGTACCTCCATCCACTTTGGGAATCTCTACTTAGTGTCAGAGGTGCTTAACTGCAAAGCTGAAACGAGACATGATCTTTTCCAGAAACTGCAGATGAGCAAAAAGGGTACAGGAGATGAGCATATGATACAAAAGGGAACAAGTTCCTTGCGAAGTCTTTTCATGCTGGCTGTCGGCCTGACTGAAGTCATTAGGCCCACAGGATTCAGAAACACAGAGGGAGTTTCATGGGTTGAGGAAGGCTGCTTTCTGCAAAAAAGTTGTGCTAAGTCCAGATGTTACTTTGGACGGCAGGCAAAGAGCTAGACTTCCCAAACCCAGGCCACTGGGAAGCTCCCGCACTCCCCGCAGCCATGCATCCCCCCTCTTTTCAGGAAAGAGTCCTTGAGACTGTGAGGACCCTCAGAAGAGGCCAGGGACAGGTCAGTAGAGGGTGCCCCAGGGATACAAGACTCCCTGAACAAAGAGAAGAGATCAAAATGGAACCTAAGAAGGCAATTGAAGGGTAAGAGGGGACCAAGACCTTCCTCTGACGAGAATGCACAAGTAACCTATTGCTATGTAACAAATGACCCCAACATCCAGCAGCTTAAAACCACAACTATGTTTTGTCTTACACAGTTTCCGCAGTTTCCGTGGGTCACGGACCTGGAGTGGTGTAGCTGGGTGGTTCTGGCTCAGGGACTCTCATGAGGTTGCAGTCAAACTGTCATCTGTGAGCCGCTGTCATCTGAAAGCTTGGCTGGGGCCGAAGCTTGGCTCTACCAAGATGGCGCCCTCACCTGGCCGTAGTAGGCCTCTCCACAGGGCTGCTCGCAACCTAGCAATTAACTTCCCCCAGAGCCAACAACCTGAGAGGGAGGAAGTCAGAATGCTGAAACAAGTCCCTCCAGCTGGCCCCCACTCAAGGGGAAGGGAGTGAGGCGTCACCTCTTGAAGGAGGTATGCCGCCACAGAGCACGTCCCTTTCATCCTCCTCTTGCCAGGCCCAGAAAAGCACAAGAATAACTGATAAAGGGCCTTTTGGGAAAGGATGACGGGAGCTTTAAAAAGGACTCCGAAGGGCGCTGTGGCAAATTTGCCTGATCGGACTGAGGAGAGGTGGTTGTGGAGAGGAAGGGGCACTGGAAGCTCTGTGGGCTTTGAGCCCACTCTCCTTTAGGGGTCTCTTCAGGCCCAGGACTACTTTGCTTACAAGGGACTGAAGTCACCTGTGAGTCCCAAGGATCAGGTTTGGTTCCAGAGAAGAGGAAGCAGGGGCTCCTGCTGGAGAAGGAGCCATTGACAGCACTGGCATCGTCTAGGTCGTCTGGCCTGCCCGGGTCCCCCTAGGCAAAGAAGAGCAATTCCAGGCAGACACGATGTCCTGCAATAAAGGGGAGCTTCTGGGCTGTGCCTTCCAGGAAGGATAAATTGGGGGTGGGGCATGTTAGGAAGCAGGAGAGGGGAGCCCCACTCTTTTTTATTAAATCAACCCCAGTTGGGATGATGGCTCAGTACCGCTAGGCACAGCAGCAGTCAACCCCTCGTGGCTTTGGCTCCTGGGTCCCACACAGAGACCACACATGGGGGTACATGTTTATTTTGGCCACCCGGGCTTCGTGAATGGATCCTGTTTAGCAGTCTTAAGCTGCAGACCGTTGGTGGTCATATTGTACTGTGTCTGTTCTTATCTCCCCTATCATCCCCAGGGAATAAGCTAATCAAACCTGCTGATGATTTTACACCAAGAAGGAGATAGCTAATAACTTGGATGACAAGTATTAGAATACAATGTGATGTGGATAAATTGGGCCCATGTATTAAGGGCTATAAAATGAGATTCCATCAAGGCATGAATAATGGTGCCTGTGGAAAGGATTAATCAAATACCCCATTAAAAGGTATGGGAATTCTGGTCAGACAGCCCCGGTTTAATTACACTCCGGCCCCCACCCCGCCCTCTCACTCGGTTCCCTCTGAAACTGCTTTCTGCTACGAGGAATGTGGGAAAGAGTTTAGAGGAAATTATAGAAAAATTGAGACATGCGTTTTGATAGAACAAGATCATGAAGACAGATTTAAGCAACCAGTGTTTAATTTAGGAAAAAGAGATAAGGCAATTGGCGTGAGTAATCATTTACAAATGTAATTTCCAAAGGAGCCCTGTTGATACCATTCAGCAAATGCCAACAAAGCATTTACTTTCCAAAGGGAGAAAGCAAGACAACAAGACAAATGGAGGCATCTCCAGAAATGGACCAGAGAGCAGCCAAGCCATAGAGAAGAATCAGATGTGAGAATGGGCAGTGCGGAAGGTAGACACAACATCTGAAAGCTCTTGGAGGACTGGCATTGTCTGGAGAAGGCTTCTTGGAAGAGGAGACTCCAGCAGAGCCCCGCAGTATGGACAAGCTCCCATGTACTGCAAATTCGTGAGCACACTCTGGTGACAGAGTTTAGGGAGAAAATGGGCTTGAGCGGAGCAGAGGGCATCTGTGGGATTCTTCTCTCCATTTCCACCACCACCACCCTGGTCCAAGCTGCCATCACTTCTCACCTGGAAAAGTACAAAAGCATTTCAGCTGTCTTCCCTGCTTCCACTCTTGCTCCTCTATAGTCCATTCCACGCACAAAAGTCAGAATCAAAAAGTAAAGTTAATCATATTCTCTTGACTTATGGCTTCCCATTGCTTTTAAGCTAAAAGTAAATGATTATCATGGCTATAAAGTTTTGCATGGTCTGAACCACATCCTCTGCTAGGCCCCCTTTCACTCTATATGCCAATTAAGCTGACCTTCAGCATGTCAGCACACATTGGGTCCTGCTGCCACAGGGCCTTTGCGCATGCTTTTCCTCCTCTGATTTTTTTTCTTCCCATCTTCTTGAAGCTAACTCTGACTCATTCTTCAGAATGCATCTTAATGATTACTTCCTCCTGGAAGAGTTGTCTGGTTTTCATAGCTAAGTCAGCACTCTCTTCTACCTCAAAAACAAATGTTCATTGTGTGACCATATGATTAATATTTATCTCCCCCACCAGGCCACATACTGTGAGAGGGAAGGGACCCAGTCTTTGCATCCCCCAGAGCCTAGCACAGTCTCAATAAATATATATTGACTGGATCATGACATTTAATTAGGAACAGTGTGACTAGTGGAGAAATTATGTTTGACCAGTATGTAGGAGAGTGCCATTGTGAATTCTTACTGGGATGAAAACCGGAATTCATGTTCAGACTCTGCCACCTGCTGGTCGTGCTGTTATAAATAAATCACAGGTCTTCTCAGGGCCTGTTTCCTCATCTCTAACATGGGGGTACCAACAGCCACCTCACATGGTTGTGATGAAAAATTAATGAAATAATACTTATAAGCATTTTTTTAACTGTAAAAGCAGATGTAAATAGACTTTGTCATTTTTTCCAGTGTTTGTCACTATTGGATTGATGGAGGGATGGTTGGAAGGATGGAAGGATGGATGGACAAACGGATGAATGGATGGAAGGTTGGAGGGATGGATAGAAGGAAGGAAGGAAGGAAGGAAGGAAGGAAGGAAGGAAGGAAGGAAGGACGGACAAACGGATGGATGGCCAAACAGATGCATGGATGGAAGGAAGGATGGATGGACAGACAGATGGTTGGATGAACAAATGGCTAGATGAACAGTTAGGGAGCCACTGTGAGAACCATGAGGGGAACCAGGCACATGAGTAGCATGATGAAAGCCAAAAGAGGAGGAAATTTCAAGAAGTAGGAGGAGGCTTGTTGATGGACCACAACATCACATAGAGCAGAACAGGCCAGGAGAATGAGGCGGGGGGGGGGGGGGGGGGGGGGGCATGGGTCTTTTTAACTCGGACAGAAAGAAGTCATTGGTGACCTCAGGACAGGTCCTCCTCAGCCTTTTCATGTTGTCTGTGCTTTCAATGACATGCCTTAATTGTAACTTAATCACATTACTGATTTTTATCTTTTTGGGGAAAATCAAATTGATTTGCACATGCAACAAAATTGGTGAGATTACTCCAGCTGCTGCCAGCAGGTGCTGACAAGTACAGAAGTGAATGTCAGAGCATAAGAAAATACACTAAACATTTATTTTAATAAGCCCTAGTAAACCTTAGTTATTTATTAAATTGCCATGGATAATTAGGTTTCGGTTTCCAGGGTTGTTTCATTTTTAACTCCCTGTGTTCCAGTAGGAGGAACAGGGCTGGATGTGTGGGCAGGAACCTGTGTGAGATCCATCCAAGGGCAGTTTCACTGCTGTTAGCTTTTTGGGGTCTCTTTGATTACGTCTCACTTTCTACCACAACCATCCACACAGGGTAAGTCATTCTAACACACACGCACACACTCACACATACACACACGCACGCACACTAGCTGAGCACGTGGTGCTTTGGAGTGGCTGCTCCTCCAACATGGCGGCTTAGGCCTCACCCTGCCAGGCCCTGATCCAGCCAGTCTGTCTGTGTGCGGCCCCTGGGAGGGAGCAGCCCAGGCTGAACCTGAGCCCCACACTTACCATCTTAGGGCTGACTCTCAATAAGTTAAGAAACATGATGAGGGACGCCTGGCTGGCTCAGTTAGAAGAACATGTGACCCTTGATCTCATGAGTTCGAGCCCACATTGGGTGTAGAGATTACTAAAGAAAGACGTGAGGAGTACATGAAAGTCCAATGGCTACTTCCACATTCCTCTTCACCCCCGGCCCCCATGCTCCAAACCTGGCTGACAAAGTTCAGAACAAACTAGAAGAAAAAGCCACCGATTATTTCATTTCCATGTAGTAGTTGGTGGTGTGGAACATGGGTCTGTGGAGTAAGGAGGTGTTATTCAAGAAAACTTTAAAATGGCTCAGGGAGGGTTTGGCAATCCCCTCTCTAGTGCCTGTTCAGCACAATGGCTCAAGAGCGTGTTGCCCATCTAAAGACGGGTCCGTGTATGTCTCTGCCTCTTCCCCACATATCCCAGATCCAGAACTTTCTGTGATTCAAACGTTTAGTCAGTAAAGTGGTTTCCTATGAACTGATGCACACAGTTTGCCCAGGAGAAATTCCCAGGCCCTGGTCCATGTGTAAATGGCGCCGTCCCCGGAAGTCCCATTACATTCCAGCCTGGGAAAGGTGAGAGGTACTGAGCAGAGACCTCACACCCGCTTTCGGGTGTAGCCCCTTGTGGGGAAGCTGGGTGGTCAGTGGGGGAGGTGGGGCTGTTACAGACAGGGCAGGACCCTCTCCCACGGCTGCATGGCCAGGGCAACAGAGCTGGAACCTGTGACCACTGATCTGTCCTCCCTCTGGCCCACCAAAGAATTAAACGCCAAAGCTCCGGAGTCCTTCTGATGTCCAAAAACACGAGGGCAAAATCTCCCACTTCAGACAGAAGAACGTGGTGCTTTAGACCTGGGCCTGGAAATGGGCTCGCAGCTCCACTCTGCCTCGCCTGGCTCCTGTCCTCTCCTGGCTGACATCTCCTGTATAGAAAATGTAGAAAATGCTTTCTCAGAGAGGAGGTGTGAAGATGAAATGCCATGATGCACATGACATGCTTACACCGAAGGTCAGACGCTGGGTGGCTCTTCAAGGCTGAAGTTGGGAAAGTTAGGAAGAGAGGATCCCATGGTGGGTCTGGAGTAGTGGACAAGGACAAGAAAAGGGTTCGAGGAAGAGCTCTGTGGAAGTCCTAGTGCTCCAGAGATGGGCGCAGAGGAGCAGCCGGGAAGACCCAGGCTCAGACCCAGCAGGACAGTGTCACAGAGCCCGGGCAGGAAGGAGTGCCAAGGAGTATCAGATCTTTCAGAAAGTTGGCCTGGGAAGAAAAAAAGCTTTTGAATCATATTTGCCTTTTCAGTGAAAGTAAATTCAAATTAATTTGGTTTTCGAATTTTTAACGCACCCATTGTCATCATTGTACCCTAGAGCGTTGTGAAAACTTACCAAATTGGAACTCAATTACCATCTACACTCTAAGAACAGGAACCCAATCTTGCAAGCAGATTTGAAAAACTCCTGGGTTGCCTGGGTGGCTCAGTCGGTAAAGCCTGTGACTCTTGATTTGGCTTAGGTCATGATCTCACATTTTGTGACATCCAGCCCCATGCCGAGCTCTGTGCTGAGAGAGCCTGCTTGGCATTCTCTTTCTCTCTCTCTCTCTCTCTCTCTCTCTCTCTGCCCGCCCCTCTCCCCCATTCACATATGTGCTCTTTCTTGCTCTCTCTTTCGTGCTCTATCTCAAAATAAATAAATAAACTTAAAAAAAAGAAAAGAAAAGAAAACTCCTGAGCTCGGGAAAGAAAACATTCTGTCTGTCGAATGTGCATTAAGTTCTCCCTATTCTCCCCCCTCCTTCCCATTCCTGCATTCTCCCTACTGTTACCAGAGAGGAGGACACACCATCCTGATTTCCTTCACAAATAAAACCCCTGGGAGAACCAAGGAAAGAAATACGGACAGAGAATCAGAATGTGATCAGTTTGGGCCTCTGCTTAATTTCTTGTGTTCCCTTCTGATGTCTCTCAGGGCCCTTCCGTGGCTCTATACAGCAGTGATAAAGTTCTGAAGGTAGGGTGGGGAGCCTGTTGAGTTTGAAGGGTGCCTTGAGTTTTGAAGTTTTTCTTGTATCCATCAGTTTGGGAGCTTTTTCTTTCTGTGCAAATCAAAACAGACCCCACATGTATTTGATTAAAAAAAATTTTTTTAATGTTTATTTGTGTGTGTGTGTGTGTGTGTGTGTGAGAGAGAGAGAGAGAGAGAGAGAGAGAGAGAGAGAGAGAGAGAGA
>NC_064816.1:75512731-75603110 GCF_023721935.1 Panthera uncia
GAGAGAGAGAGAGAGAGAGAGAGAGAGAGAGAGAGAGAGAGAGAGAAACAGAGCATCTCTGGGGAGGAGCAGAGAGAGGAGACACAGAATCCTAAGCAGCCTCCAGGCTCTGAGCTGTCAGCACAGAGCTCAGTATGGGGCTTGAACCCACGAACCACAAGATCATGACCTGAAGTCAGACATTTAACCAATTCAGCCACCCAGGCGCCCTTAATTTTAAGTGTTAAAAAAGCCTCTCATCTCCTAGTACAACAACACTGCTCATTTCTATTGTCTATTTTGTGGGTCCCATAGCCCTGGAGTAAGCAATTTAAGGTCCTGGACTTACTGGGGACATCTGGAGGTCACCATTAAGTGTATGAGCTCTTTATTAAGTCAATATTTAATAAAGCTTTGAAAATGCTAATGATTATGTTTGTGGGACAGTCAGCTGAGATTAGAGAAAGGAAAAACTTTGTAAGTGTACCTTTCTTGCTCCAAACCATAAGTAAATGGCCAGATCTAATCTTCCCTTCATCCATCATTTATATTTATTATATTTGGGGAGTCTGGTTAGTGGTCTACATTCCTTAGGGTTTTGCTACATCCAGGATCCTATTATACAATCATCTTTGATAAAACTTAACAGTATACAACCCCAGGCCTTGAAGGATAGCGCGATGCCAAACCCCATTCCAAATGTGTTTCCTACTAAAGCAAACTATATTGAAAGGCATTAAAGAGAAGGATTCCCCAGTGACTTCCAATTGCAGAAAGAAAAAAAGATGTCATAAATCACTAGTTCCACAGAAAGCTCCCCCAGATCACATTCTCTTCCTATCTCATCACCATTCTTGTGGGAAAGTGAGTGTGGTGGGGTGTGCCCTCCTTAAGAACATGGCTTGCATACAGGGTTTTTCTCAAGCAAGTGATTACTTGCTTTAAGGAGTGCATTTGGGGCACCTGGGTGGCTCAGTCGGTTGAGTGTCCGACCTCGGCTCAGGTCACGATCTCACTGTTTGTGGGTTCGAGCGCCGTGTCGGGCTCTGTGCTGACAGCTCAGAGCCTGGAGCCTACTTCAGATTCTATGTCTCCCTCTTCTCTGTCCCTACCTCGCTTAAGCTCGCTCTCTCTCTCTCTCTCTCTCTCTCTCTCAAAAATTAAAAGGAAAATTTAAGAATGAGTGCATTTGGACATGTTGGCATGTACCAAGGCAAAATCCAGATGGTAGAGAACGGCAGGTTAGGTGGCCTGAGTCTCCAACAGATAATTTGTAAGGAAAAGGCAGAGATGGAGAAGCTTAAAAGAAGCTTACAAGAGGGGCGCCTGGGTGGCGCAGTCGGTTAAGCGTCCGACTTCAGCCAGGTCACGATCTCGCGGTCCGTGAGTTCGAGCCCCGCGTCAGGCTCTGGGCTGATGGCTCGGAGCCTGGAGCCTGTTTCTGATTCTGTGTCTCCCTCTCTCTCTGCCCCTCCCCCATTCATGCTCTGTCTCTCTCTGTCCCAAAAATAAATAAAAAACGTTGAAAAAATTAAAAAAAAAAAAAGAAGCTTACAAGACATCTAAAATATGGGCAAGACTTACAGTGGCTAAGGACATTGGGTGATGAAACCATAAGTAAACACAAGGAACTGAAGACTGGAAGTTAGGAGTGTGGTTGTTTTGGGGGGGGGGGCTGCAGTTGGGACAGATGCATGGAGGGGCTTCTGGGGTGGCCAGCAAAGTCCTCTCCCTTCACCTGGCAGGTGCTTCCTAGGGCGTTTGCCCGTTTGCATCAATCCCGGTGAGATCCATTTGTTTTGTATGGTTTTGAGTATCTATTTTACAATAGAAACTTCTATTTTAATGAGTCCACTCGGGGTTCATATTACCTATAGTCTTGCCGGAATTCAGCTTTGGCGGGGAATTGTCTATAACAAACTACGTCTTCGTTTTCTCAGTGGGAGGAAAATTGTAGATCCAGCTGGAAATTCCCCAGTGGGGTTGTCTGGCAGCTTGGTCAGAACTGTGGGCCTGAGGGTGGAGCTTTTCTGGGTTCTGGCTACTGAAATCATCTGCTCTTTTTTCCCTGCTTTTTGTTTATGTAGCTAATTTTCTAGTCAATTGCTTTTAGTGACGGAATAAGCACCTGCAAACCCACCTTCCCTAAACAAAAGCCAGGACCCTGATGAAAGCATCCGCTCCTGCCCTTCCTCCTCCCTGATCTTTAGTCATCTTTAAAGGCCACAAAGGTTTGTTTAGGGGAACTCACCCCTGCCATGAGCCCCTACTTACTGCCCCTCGTTGTCCCTGGAAATGCCAGTCTGAAGTGACCACCCTTGTGGTGTGATTTTAGGTACATTTTAGGTGATTTGAGGGTGACCTCTGACATCTCTCCCTCCAGCAGGGGCATCATCCTTTACCTGGAGGCTTTCACCCCTGTTAAGTGTAGCTCCACCAGCGCCCCAAGCCCCTTACCATGAATAAATTAGGTGAGAGCTAGTTTCAATAGTGGGTAAGTCGTGAAGAATAGGATCCTGAAACCTGAGGTCAGGCACAGTAAGGAAGACCCAAGGCGGAGTTGGTGAGAGTTTACCTTTTCTTCTTCTCATTAGACCTGGCCTCAACATGTTGATATTTTTCGGCTAACTCTAGGATCCCACTAAAACAAAACATTTGCCTCTGTCCCTGGGGCTGCATGAAGCTAGTTCTCCAGCTCTCTCGGTGCACAAGCCTGAGTCCAAACCGGTTTGGGAAGGAAGGGCAGGGACCTCATCTGGTTTTGGTCACCATTCAGTTCTCAACCCCTGGCACAGTGCTTGGCACGTAGCAGGTGTTCAGTAAACAAGATAAAATAATGTATGAATAAACACAGGACCAGGCCCACAACCAGCTTGTAGCAAGAAAGAGCATGCAGAGATCTCTCAAGAGGAGCAGTGAGAAAGAGACTGCTGTCGCTCTGCAGGCTTTCAGGGTCACCTGCCCCCTCACCTCTGCTGCTGGGCATTTCCTCAGCAGCAGCCCAGGTAGGTAGGATCAGCCACTTCTGTGCCTCCCTGTCCTCCACAAGGGAGTCAGCCAGTACCTAGTTCTTGAGAAGTACTGGCTCTTACCACATCGTCTCCCACTTGACATCCCTGCTGGGGTCATGGGGGTATTTCCTCCACACACTGTCTAATCTGCACAACACAGTAACCCCACGAAGTAGGTAATTCCCACTTAATAGAGGAGGAAACTGAGACCGAGAAGGACTGAAGTCACTTCTGAAGGGCAGAGCTGTAACTAGAACCTGGAACTTTGAATTTTTTTTAACATTTATTTATTTTTGAAAGACCGAGCATGAGATGGGGAGGGGCAGAGAGAGAGGGAGACAGAGTCCGAAGCAGGCTGCAGGCTCCCGGCTCCCGGCTGTCAGCGCTCAAACACACGAACTGTGAGATCATGACCTGAGCCCAAGTCGGATGCTTAACTGACTGAGCCACCCAAGCGCCCCTAGAACCCAGAACTTTGGATCCCTGGGTCCAGTATCCTTCTGCTGCCCTGTCTTAGGTGCTGAGATCCAAGTAAAGGGGGATCAAGAGTCAGCCTTGCCGTCAAGAAGCTTACAATCCAGTCTGAGCACAGAAAACACCCTACACAATAAACACAGCCACTTAATATACTGGAGCACTGCCTGATCCTTCCCCGGCTTTACTTCACAGAGATGCTATGAAAGATTCCTAGTGTTTCTCAGAAGGTTTCTCTCTGTAAGTTTATTTTACACAGCATGGAATGGGGTGGCTCAGCAGTCTTCAGCTGTGCGCTGTAACGCGGAGGCCACGGGGAGCCTAAGAAACAGAAACCCACAGGAAATCCCAAAGACCCTGTTTGGACCAACTGTGTCGATCTCACCCTCAGCAAACCTCGTTAGAGCAACCACGTTGTGCATAAGAAAAAGAAAGCAAAGGGTCTAATCCATAATCGAGATCACCGTTCCCTGTAAGGATTACTGCCCAGCACACAGAGATGCCCTTGCTTTTGGACCTACTTCCCCCAACAAGCTGCTTCACATCTCTGTCTTCTGATGCTCTCTGTGACCCCATGCAGGCAGCAGGGCTGGTGCTTGGAAACGTTACCCAAGGCCCCGTGGCTTGTCGGTGGCAGTGCTGGAACTTGAACCTGAGCTCTTTCTGGCCCCCACCTCTTTTCTCGCTTTCTCCCCACAGTGGCCCCTGTTGTCCTCCTCTTCCAGCCGTCCTTGAAAAAGACCCAGCAGTGGCCTCTCCCCGACCCGCGAACCCACGGCACTGACTCTCAGCAACTCTTGCTCATATTACGTTGGTTAAGTGCTCACTGACCACTTCGCTGCGCTATAATCATTTAATTCATCTATGCCTAGGAGGAAGAGATGCTTTATTTAGAAGCTTCCGAGGGAAAACTTCCCAGTCTTCAGGTCACTATCAGCTTGCTGGCCTTGGGATGATCTCAGGCTCCGCCCACTGTGCTCCTCTTCTGAGCAGAGGAGGATAATCAGGTGGCTTCATCTAAGGGGCAGCTAATGTGCTGAGGACTGCGGGAGGGTTGTGGCTGGTCTCACAAAGAGAGGACAGACAGATGCAGGAAGGCAGAATAATGAGAAGACCTTCAAAAAAATAAGCAGATCTTTTTATGCTCCTCCTGGGGCAAGAAGAGAGGATTTATCTTCTTGAGCTGCAGGTTGAGGCTGGTACTCAGGTTGACAGCCAGTGTTTCTTAGCCACAACTGTACATTAGGGTGACCTGGGAAGCTTTCCCATATCCTGATAATAGGCCTGGCATCTGGGTTTTTAAAACTCCACAGGATTCCAGGGCGCCTGGGTGGCTCAGTCAGTTGAGCATGCCGACTTTGGCTCAGGTTATGATCCCACAGTTTGCAGATTTGAGCCCACTTCGAGCTCTCTGCTGTCAGCGCAGAGCCTGCTTAGGATCCTCTATTCCCCCCCCCCCCCGCCCCTCCCTTTCTCTTTCTCTCTCTCAAATAGAAACATTAAAAAACAAAACAAAACAAAAAATAAAACACCACCACACAAGTCTGGTGTGTGTCTGAGCTTGAGAACCAGTAATCAGATGGGTAGTGATGGCTTTGTCATGCATCTGCCTAGCTAGGCTGAACTACATCTCCCAGAATGCCCTGTCCCGTGGGTTCCTAATTGGGTTGGGCCACAGAGGGATTCTTGGGAGGGCTGGAGGATGAAAGGGAAGTGGCAGCTATTTTGCAGGACACGTATCATCGCCTGCACGCTGGCTCACCCCATCGCCATATGGCAGTGGCTAGGCCTGTAATTACTCTACCTTTCCCTGGATCCCCCTTCAGCTTCTCTGACCCCTGGGCCAGCTGTGAGAGCTTAGTTCCATGGTGAAGGGTCCTGGCTCCTGGGAGACATCCATCCCCTCAAGGTCAAAAACAACAAGAACACGAGTTTCAGTCCATCCTCCTGAGGTTCCAGTTAAAGCTGTGCATTCCAGATTGGTTTTGGTCTGCCAAGGTTTTTCCTTCCCAACCGCCTGCCCTGTGGACTTCACGCTCCAGCATCAGACACAAAAGCAATAGACTTCTCAGGGCTGCTTAACCAGCAATTCCTGTTGTGAAAGGTGAAATACCTGTTATAGATCCATAGACATATACATCCGTATCCACCCTTGTAGCTCTGCTTCTTCAACTGAACCCTGACTGATAGAGGTCGTTTGCAGAATTGTGGATTAAGGAGTTGTTTTTATCCACAGAGGGAGGCCCTCCTTAAACTGGAGGTTCCATTTAAGAAAGAGATACAAGGGGCACTGGGGTGGTTCAGTGTGATGAGTGTCCAACTCTTGATTTCGGCTCAGGTCATGATCTTGCGGTTTGTGAGTTCGAGCCCCGCGTCAGGCTCTGCACTGACAGCGTGGAGCCTGCCTGGGATTGTCTCTCTCCCTCTCTGCCCCTCCCCCACTTGTGTGCATGCTCTCTTTCTCAAAATAAATAAGTAAACATTAAAAAGAAAGAAAGAGACACAAGTGGCTCTGACTGGAGGAGAAGGCAAGTCTGACGCTTTCCTGTCTCAACCGCCACCCCCCGAGATGACACACGAGGTGCAATTTGAAAACCTTTGGTAGATTCATGGTCTCCAAGTCTGGAGGTGCATGGGAAACCAGACTTCTCTGGGGAGAATCTTAAATATGCAAATCCCTAGGCTTCATTTCACATCTAGGATTAAGAATCTTAAAGGATTGGGTCCAAAGTGCAAGTTTTTTAAAAGCCTCCTTTACCCCAGCCTTTCTGCATTGTTGGTACTGTTCTGTTTCTTGATCTGGGTGCTGGTTACATGAGGCTGTTTTGTACATCCAAAGTTAAAAGGTGGCATACTTGTGCTTTGTGCCTTTTCCTGTATGCCTATCATACCTCAATAAAAAAAAATAAATGCACCACCTCCCACTCTCCCACTGCCCATAATCCCATATTCCAGGGACTGGCCAAAGTTGATAGCCGTGGTCTAGATGATTCCTTGTATGCCTTCTAGCAAAATTCAGAGAAGATGAACAGAAAAATGTCCAGCAATTGGGAATAGTTAAGGCACATCCATAATCCCAATGCTACAATCCTATGCATTATTTTTTTTTAAGTTTATTTATTTAGAGAGAGAAAGAGAGAAAGCATGCATGTGCTAGTGGGGGAGAAGCAGAGAGAGAGGGAGAGAGAGAATCCCAAGCAGGCTCTGCACTGTCAGCCCAGAGCCAGATGTGGGACTCGAACCCACGAACCATGAGATTATGACCTGAGCGATAACCAAGAGTCAGCAGTCCAATTGACTGAACCACCCAGGTGCTCCTCCTATGCAGTTATTATAGCTCTAGAGAAGAATATGAAACAGTGAGGCAGCCAGCCAGCTTCTAGCGGTAGGGATGGGTTACAAGGGGAATGAGAGGGGGCAGTTTGGAAGATCACATTGGAGCCAGACCATGGAAGGCTTTGAATGACAAACTGAGAAAAAGGAAAAGCCACTTTCAAAGAGTTAAGGCTCTATTTTGAGGAACGGTGGCTGGTGGGGGAAGCGGGAAGTGCTTACAAATTTTAAGCAGTGATTGATAAAAGTGACATTTTAAAAAGTGCAATCGTAGGGGCACCAGTTGGTTGAGTGTCCAACTCTTTATTTCGGCTCAGGTCATGATCCCAGGGTCATGAGATCGAGCCCCGAGTTGGGCTCCATGCTGACCATGGAACCTGCTTGGGATTCCCTCTCTCTCTCTCTCTCTCTCTCTCTCTCTCTCTCTCTCTCCCCCCCCGCCCCTCCCCCACTCATGCTGTCTCTCTTTCTCTCTCTAAAATAAAAAATAAAAAAAGAAAGGTAAAAAGTGCAGTTGCAAGTGTAACATTATATTATCCATCACGTTTACCTGCTCACCAAATATCTTGTTTGAATTGCAAACTGGTGAATGACAGAGCAGAGAATGGGTCCTGGCCCTAGAAATAGGGACATGACCCTCCTGTGGTGTCAAGACTGACTTTTCAATCTACACTTCTTTCTGAAGTGCTTGCAGTCTATATATACTGTTCTTGGAATGCTCTTAAATAGAAAAAAACAAAGAGGGGTAAAGCCCCAATTCTCCGAATTGAAGGCCCAGGAGCTTCCTATGAGGCACAGCTGTCACAAGTACATTAAGAATTTTTAATCATAGTGCAGGGAGAAATTTCACAGGCTGATTCATTTTTCAGGCCATAAGTGTCCAGAACAGGTCCAACAGTCGTTCTCAACAGGGCACTTGAACCCGGGTAGCAGCAGGTTTGGGGACAACAATAGAGAATCAAGTTGAATTACAGTTGTTTCTGGGGCTTTTGAAATAAAGAACAGGCCCTTACCCCAGAAGGATTCTGAAGCTTCCTTCAGTTGAAATCCGCCAGCCTAAATGCCGTCTTGAATCACTTTAATACCCAGGGATGGAGTTTTCACAGCCCCTTTTTTTTCTTTTCTCTTTTTTAATGTTTATTTATTTTTGAGAGAGACAGACAGACAGAGCATAAGCAGGGGAAGGGCAGAGAGAGAGGGAGACATAGAATCCGAAGCAGACTCCAGGCTCTGAGCTGTCGGCACAGAGCCCAATGCAGGCTCTGTGAGATCATGACCTAACCTAAGTCAGATGCTTAACCAACTGAACCACCCAGGCGCCCCTTACAGCCTCTTTTAGTGGCCCTTTTCTGGATGTGACAACTCTATGCACCTCTTTCCCCCAACTCCCCCAAAAACACCTCCAAAGACTACAACTCCTGAGCTTTCAAAATAAGGGCAGAATTAGGCTTAAACGCGTTATTTAAGAAAATCAAACCAGGGCACCTGGCTGGCTCAGTCGGAGAATCGTGACTCTTGATCTCAGAGTTGTGAGTTTGAGCCCCACCTGGGGTGTAGAGGTTACTTAAATAAAACTTAAAAAAAAGAAAAGAAAATCAAACCACAGGCATCATCCAACTTTTTTTGAGAGATGGACTTTTCTTTCTCATTCTTGATTGATTTATGGAGTATTTTCATTTCACCCTTTCTTACTCCCCCAAGCTGTAACCACACCCTAAACTCGATTTTGAGGATTATCCACAGAGAACTCTTTTGATTCCCCCGGGAAATTCCCTCTGGAGCCCAACACCTCCAAACATCTCTCCACCAGTGCACTGGCATGTTTAGAGAGAATGCAAACCAATCTTAACTGTTAGCTTCCCTCTAAAATAATTAGCAAGACAACTGTAATAATGAACACGATAATGGGGGGGGGGGTGGATTCCAAAGTGAAAGGCCAGTTCCTGGCTGCATCCCTGCCATTTCCTTCTGTCTCCTGCAGAGAGTTTGAGAATTCTCTCTCCCACTGCCTGCACCCCTCCCCAACTCAGGGCCTTTTGTGGTTTTTACTTGCCAGCATCTTTCAGGAAAGGGAAGTTTACTTTAATAGTCTGCCCTGCTGGCTCCTAAAACCACCTGACCTTCTCCTTGCTCTCCGGGGTGGGCCCACCTCCGAGGGCACAGAGGCAGCCCTGTCCACACTTGGCTCTGGGTTGTTTTGCTCAGATCATGTGTAGCAGCTCTCCAGAGCACTTTACTTGGCTAATAAAAGTTGGCAGAGATACACGGCACAAAAGTCCCCAGCCCCGGGCTTGAGGAGGAAGCCTCTAGAAGCAGGAAAGGTGAGCCTTAGCTTTCTGGCTCAGGCATGCCCAGGCTCAGGTAGCCAGGAGGACGCCCAGCTGGGTCACTGTCTGGCAGGAGGATTCCTGTGATGTCCGTGTAACATCTGCATGGATCTCAAAGGCATAGCACCTGTCCGTTTGTGTGGTCCAACAGGCAACGTCTACTTGCAACAGGACTGCGGAATGATAGAAAGAACCCTCCCTCCAAGATGACAGATCCAACCTCTGCACCCCCTGATACAGTAGAAGGACCCGAGACCTGCTGAGGCCATGTGGGTGATTTGCCCAGAGTCCCTCAGGTGGAGAGAGAGCTGGGCCGCTCCCCCAGGTGTCAAAGTCCAGCATTCCACCACTGCCCCTTGCCCCTTTTCACAAATACAGTGTCTCCTGGTAATTCTTATCAGGACTGTGGATGGCCAGGACATTAACAGGTCCAGCAGTCACAAGACCCTCAGACCTGGAAGAGTCGTGGCTCCCACCCAGGCTGGGCCTTGGGGTTGGGTGCACTTTTTTTTTTTTTTTTTTTTTTTAAACAAGTAATCCTTAAAGCTAATTTGCCTTTGTTTCTTCTTTCTCCGTCTTCCTTTCAGTTACTTTTTATTCAGGTCTCTAGGGGACTTTGCATATGTGGGATGTTTCTGGGAACTCTGACTATAGGCACAAGATAAGTCTCTTAACTTCGATTATGATAAACTTTACCGAATGGTTTTATAGTTAAACAAAAGAAGTTATGGGGGTGCCTGGGTGGCTCGGTCAATTGAACATCCAGCTCTTGATCTCAGCTCAAGTCATGATCTTGAGGTTTGTGGGATTGAGAATCCCTTGGGATTCTCTCTCTCTCTCTCTCTCTCTCTCTCTTTCTGCCCCTCCCCTCTTCTCTCTCTCTCTCTCTCTCTCTCTCTCTCAAAACGAATAAACTTTTAAAAACGTTACACACTGCACACTTAAAAAAAAGTTATGTTCAAATCTGTATATCATGATTTTATATCTCTAACACATGTGTCTTCATATTGGTGAAAGTGTACCTTATAACATTTTATGGGAGGAAATGTGGATTTAATTGCAGGTAGACTTTTTTGCAAGAGCTGGAGGTTGGATGAGGAGTATGAGCTTCAGACAGAGGTCAGGGTCGGGGAGACAAATTTGAGACTTATTAGCATATAGGTGTCACTTAGAGCCCTGGGAACAGACGAGATTAGAACAGCTGCCCTACGTATTTCTTACCATGGTTCCTCAGGAGAAAAGGGAGGGAAGGACCCTGACACCGGGGCCTCTGCCCCCTTCAAACAGGTCCCCATCCGTTGCCGCAAAGGCCGAAGGGATCAGTGTCCTGTCAGAGCTGTCACTCCTTTGCAGCCGAATGCATCGTATGGTCACGCGGCGTGGAGTCCAAGAAAGCACCGTGTTGGGGGGTCAGGACCCGGAACCCAGGGCCGGCTCAGGCACGTGTCAGCTGTGGGACCACGAGCCAGAGGCCCCTCTGCACCCGGTCACATCACCTGGAAGGGTTGGAATTGGGTGGTCTCTGAGGACCCTCCCACTCTAATGTTTGCCTAGGAGTCAAGTGGCCTGAGGCATCCAAACGATATCCTTACACACCAGCCATGTGAAAAACCACATTCAAAGGACAGTCACAAAGTGAAAGGGAGGGGCGCCTGGGTGGCGCAGTCGGTTAAGCGTCCGACTTCAGCCGGGTCACGATCTCGCGGTCGGTGAGTTCAAGCCCTGCATCAGGCTCTGGGCTGATGGCTCGGAGCCTGGAGCCTGTTTCCGATTCTGTGTCTCCCTCTCTCTCTGCCCCTCCCCCGTTCATGCTCTGTCTCTCTCTGTCCCAAAAATAAATTAAAAAAAAAAAAAAAAGTGAAAGGGAGATGGTGTGGTTGACTGTGGAGTGCTTTTCTGGAGGGGAAAGAAGGTAATTGCAAACTCACAGGAAAGTTGCAAAAAACAGTTCAACCTCCCCCATATATATGTGTGTGTATATACATTTTCATGTTTTTATATATTATATTTTATAGATTTTTTTTGAACTGTGTGAGAGTAACGTGCAAATACCATGTCCCTTTACCCCTAAATTTCAGTGAGCATTTCCAAAAAAAAAAAGGGGGGGACTCTCTTACATAACCATAGTACAGTTATCAAAATCAGGGAACTAACATCGCTAATGGAGACCTTATTCAAAGGTGGCCAATTACCTTGAATAGCCAAGAAAAAGTTAAACATCCAGGATTAGGTGTTGGGTTTAGTTGTCCTGTCCCTTTAGTCTCTGTGAATTGGGGACTGTCCTTCAACCTGCCATTTTCACAGCCCTTGACCCTTGTGAGTATGACAAGCTATTATCTAGTAGAATGCCCCTCAGTGTGGCTGGCCTCATAGTTACATTTGGGTTTTGTATTTGGGGCAGAAGGTGCTTTCAAGGGGGTAAGTTCTGAGTCTGAGACGTTGGGACAAGGACAGAGAGAGAGCAGGGCAGTGCCACTCGTGTGAGGAGGAACCCTTCTGGTGGGGACCAGACAGCTCAGAAACGGGAGGGGAAACAGAAAGAGAATGTTCACCTGGTGTGGACGCAGCACATGTTAAATACTTCCTGAGCTAGGGGCGCCTGAGTGGCTCAGTCGGTTAAGCGTCCGACTTCGGCTCAGGTCGTGATCTCGCGGTCCGTGAGTTCGAGCCCTGCGTGGGGCTCTGTGCTGACCGCTCAGAGCCTGGAGCCTGTTTCAGATTCTGTGTCTCTGTCTCTCTCTGACCCTCCCCCGTTCATGCTCTGTCTCTCTCTGTCTCAAAAATAAATAAACGTTAAAAAAAAAAAAAATTAAAATAAATAAATAAATAAATACTTCCTGAGCTAGTAATTTGGCAAGAAAAGGGACCCTCTCCAGGAGGTTTATTCCCCCAATTATTCTGAGCAATTAAAAAAATCACTGCTCCGGTGTAAGGCCTGCTTGGGAGACACGCTTCCCTTGCCTGCTGTCACTTAGTCTCAGTGACCTGAGGGCCCAAAGTGTTTCTCTTGTTTTACAAGTGGAAAAGCTGAGACCTAGGGAGCTCCTGCACTTGAGGGTGGAGTCAGGCCTAGGCCTCCGGCCCGGGCCCTTTCCACTCCACTGTGCTGTTTCAATCCCGGGAAGGGGTCTTCTCCCCAGCCCGCCCTCACTTTGCTCTGCTCACAACAAGGCTCGAGTGAAGGCTCCGGCTCTATTTTCCACTCATGTCAGTGATTGCTACTTGATGAATCTTCAGGATTGCTGTCAGCTAGAGCGTAATTTTCACAGACGCAAAGACCAATTTTGTTGTTGCTGGGGCGGAAAGATCTATTTCCTCCTAAGTGATCAGACAGATTTGGAGGGAACCCGTAACCGCTGGGGCGTCTCGCTGGCTAATTCTGAAAGGAAGCTGTGCCTCATCTGGCATTCTTAGCTTTTATGGTGGGTGGGTCAGAAGGCCAAGAGCCAGAGGCCCAAGGGCACGCGTGGGGGCACCTCCTGGGCCACAGCCCCGTATCGCTGTGACACTCATCAGTCTCTAAGGTGAAAAAACCTCTCAGTGATCATAGCTGCCTTTTCAGTGTCGTCCTGAGGGGCACGTGGAACCTTGGAGAAATGTCCTTGTGGCCTTTACAGACGCAATGGCCATCACTTCCTTACTCAATGGAAAAGCCTCATTGAGAAGACTTCCTTCTTGTCAAGAACAAGGCTGCTCCCCCACTCTGCACCCCAACCCCAGCTCTTGGGGGCAGCAATTGGAGTACTGGATCTGAGTCTGCTCTGTGCAGCACTCTACCTAACCTCTCGGGGTTTCTGGCAGTGGGAGCCATGTGCTGAGTACCTAGGCCCCGTTCCTGGCCCAGTTATGTGGTCATCTTTGGTTTTTCCTCTTCTCCATCCTTTATTTTCTGTCTGCCCTCCTTCTCCTCCTCCATGTTGCTCTCCTGCTCCTCCTATCCTCTCCCTGACTCTCTTAGTAAAAGCAGTAGCTATTATTTTGTACCAAAATCACAGACAGAGAATGGGGAGGCCGAGTCCCATGCGCCTCCGACCAGGAAAGAAGATCCATCAGATCCTAGTTTGGAAACCAATGACTTTGGCCTTAGGATGCCTTGCTTTCCCCAGAGAAGTGTTCACTTCTTCATTTCCGCTGGAGGACCAGGGCTGGAAGTTGGGGTAGGGGTGTGGTGTGTTGAGAGGGGGAAGGGCAAGCAACTGGCCATGGGAAGATATCCACTAGGGGTAGCTGTGGGATCACCAGCCAGCGACCAGCTCTGCAGGAGGGACCAGATTGTGTGTGTGTGTGTGTGTGTGTGTGTGTGTGTATGTGATGGGAACTGGGGGGCCTTTTAAAATTCAAATTTGAAATAGCTTTCCTGGAAGTGTAAATATGGAACAATTAAACCGATCTTAGATAAATGGTTTGGAATGTGAAATGGGTTAAGAATGGAAGTATTTAGAACAACAGATGCCCCAGGATAAGCCTTCAGGCAAGTGGTAACCATTTTTGTGTGTGTGTGGTGGTTAAGGGCATGTATTCTCCAGCCAGGTTGCCTGGGTCCACATTCCAGCTCTAACATTTCTAGTTGTGCAGCCTTGGGGAAGCTCCTTTATGCCTGTGTCTCAGTTTCTCTATCTGTAAAATGGATATGACTCAACAGTACCTATGAGAGGGTTGTTGTAAACATTCATGAAAATCAAATGAATTCTTGTCTATAAGGCACTTAAGGCATGGATTAAACAACCATGCAAGAGTTATTACCTGCTGTACTGGTCAGTGAGAAGCTCACCCCTGGATTTCGCTCATATCCAGACATATATGAGACCATCAACAAAGAGACTGGTGATCTTGAACTTAGAACACAAGCTATATTTCAAGGCTAGGTCCCTGCACCAGATAAAGCAGGGCTTCTCCACCATGTGGTACATCACACAAGAGACAGAATGCTCTTACTCTCCTGAAAGTTCTAGTTCTTCAGGGAAGACATTTGGGTCACTTTGCCTTGTTGCATAACAATGTGTTCTTTGAACAAGGATCTGACACTGCATCAGTTTCTCAGGTCTGCTATAACAAAATACCACGATAGAAACTTATTGTCTTACAATTCTAGAAGCTAGACATCTGAGATCAAGGTGTCCGCAGGGTCCCCTTCTGAGGGCTGGGGGGAGAATCTGTTCCATACCTCTTCCTAGCTTCCGGTAGTTCGGTGGCCATCTTAGACCTTCCTTGACTTGTAGATGCCTCACCCCAATCTTTGCCTTTATTTTCACATGGTGTTCTCCCTGTGTGTATCTGTCTCAGTGTCCAGATTTCCCTTTTCTGAGGACACAGTCATTTTTTTTTTTTTTTTTGAAAGAGAGAGCGTGTGCATGAGCAGGGGAGGGGCAAAAGAAGAGACAGAGAGAGAGAGAGAATTTTAAGCAGGATCCATATACAGCACAGAGCCCAAGGCACAGCTCGATCCCACGACCCTGGGATCATGACCTGAGCTGAAATCAAGAGTCAGACCCTCAACTGACTGAGCCACTCAGGTGCCCTGAGTACATAGTCATATTAAATTAAGGCCCACCCTCAGGACCTCATCTGTAATTTGACCTATTTACCAGAAAGGTCACAGGCACAGGTACTGTGGGCTAGGACTTCTAACATCTTTTAGGGGAATATAATTCAACCTGTAGTTCTCCCAGTCCCTCAACCCTTCACATCTGAATTGATGAAAGTGCCTTCCAGCTGGCGGATCCATCATTCCCACTCACCTCCCACACGGTGGGTAAAGAATCATTCCCCCGCTGCATTTTCCCCACGGAGGCACTTACTTCATTCCTGATACTGTGATCAGAAAAGAACATCAAGCCCTGTTGGGTCATAATCGAATGCCATCAGCAGCATGTTGAAAGCCAAGCCCATACAAGGTTGTAGGGAGAGGGGATGACCTGGTTCTTGGGTAAAGAAAACTAAGGCTCTGTTTTGTGTGAGGGACTCTCCATTGGCCCAGTGCTCTGGCTGAAGTTCAGAGTGGCCAACTGGGGTCGTTTGAGTTTTCTGTGGGCTCTTTTCCTGTATCCGGAGGAGGCCACACGGTGCGGCAGAATTAGCATTTGGATTGGCGCGTCATGTCTGCTCTGCTCCTTCCCAGCTGTGTGAACTTGGACCTGGCTCTCTGGAGCTTAGTGTTCTCACTAGTCTACCGAGGAAGCTGGATTCACAATGAAGTGACTTTTGACTGAGGTCAAAGGTATATGTGGCTTTATCGTATTTAATCCTCACAGCAAGCCGCTAAAATGGGTGTTGTTAACCCCATTTCATAGTTAGGAAACCTCAAAGAAATTAAAGGCCCACATTTTTTGGTGTTAGGTGACCTCCACATCTTCAGCTCCTAGGTCCGTAGTTTTCCATCCCACTGTGTAGTCTAATTACTTGGGAGAACTTTGGGTTAGAAGCCTAGCATGTCTCAGAGTAGGGCGTTGGTACTGGTACTTTTCAAGAACTCTCCGGGTAATTCTGATGTGTTTCCAGTGTTGAGAACCACGGCTTTAAATGTTCTACGAATCTCCCCTGGTCTGTAAGCTATATGAGTGCACATTGCCTCTGAAGTTGTTGCTAAACTCCTCAGCCTGGAGTCTTGGGCTGCCCACTGACCTCTTTTCTCATGTTCAACTTCCCCAACCAAAACCCCTTTCTTGTGGTTTCACACCTTGTCATCCACTGCCCCTTGGACCCTTCCAGGAGATTGGTCATTACAGAGCTTTATGGCCTCTACCAGACAGTGCTTCCAGATTCTGGCTTTCTAGCCCTGACAAAGTCATCAGCGATTGTGTACCTAGGCTTTTCAAATTGTCTTCTGAGCCCACTAGCGGATCATGAAAACAATAAGACAATACAGTTAAAAATAGAGAAGGGGCACTGGGTGGCTCAGTCACTTAAGCAACTAACCCTTGATTTCAGCTCAGGTCATGATCTCACGGTTCATGGGTTCGAGCCCTGTGTCTGGCTCTGTGCAATAGCACAGAGCCTGCTTCGGATGGTCTGTCCCCCTCTCTCTGCCCCTCCCCAATGCACGTGCATGTGTGTCTGTGCTCTCTCTCTCTCTCTTTCACAAAAATAATAAACATTAAATCCTTTTTAAAAATCAGTATTATTAAATAACTAAATAAAATAGAGAAGAAAAGAGAAAATAGAGTAGATAACATAGTAAGGTGTTTTGGAGATAGATATAAATATAGACAGGTATATAGATGATTATAGATATAGATATAGATATAGATATATAGATAGGTCTTAGTACTTAGTACTTAGTGAGTTACAGTGCAGACAAAAATGTTTGAACTGCCCTATACTGACATATACTTACCATTGCTTTCAGAAAAAGGGAAGAAAATGCTTCTCCTCAAGTGCATAGAATGTTAGAACGAGAGACCTAGAGGTCACCTATTCCACGGATCCCCAAAACTGCTGCCAGCCAGCTGCATGAGGGTCTTCTAGAAAACTTGTTAAAAATGCCGAATCCTCAGGCCCAGCCCTGGGAATTAAAATTCACTTGATCCAAGAAAGTATATTTTTTTATTCTGAGTTTCATGAACCACTGATCTAATCTACTTTCTTCATTTGACATTGAGTGCCATGCCCAAGGTCGCACAGCTCATGAGTGGCAGAGCTGGGATTCTCCACCCCCAGCACTCCCCCATCATTCTATTCCACAGGTCTCTAGGGAAGGCGTAACCCGGAATACATGGTACAGTTACCTGAAAATGGTTTTGTTTCAAAATGGGTGCCCTGGCCCCACCCCAGACCAGTTAAGTTACAACCCCTGGGGGTGGACCTGAATGTCTGGCCATATGGGAGCCTTTTACAAACTTTAGTGTGCATATGAGTCCCATGAGGGTCTTACTAAAATGCAGATTCTGCTTCTGTGGTCTAAGGTATGGTCTAGGATTCTGCATTTCAAAATGGGCTCCACTGATGCTGGTCCAGGGACCATACTTGGTGCAGAAAGACCTTAAGTGTGGTCCCAGGTCCCCAAGAGTCTGCAGACCTTCACACATCTGCCAGTCTCTCCCTTGCGTGCCTCAGTTTATACTCACTGGATTTGCATTTGCTTACTCTTCAGCAGTGCTTTTCCACTGTATCATTTATCAGAGTTGGCCTCCCTACCCACACTTTAATGTATCTTGACCCCAGGGACCTTGGTTCCAAATTCTTCACCCTTGCCCTCCTCAACCCGTCTACCAAATACCATGTTCTTCTCTAGCTGAGCTCTATCAGCAAATAGTTAACGGCACATCTGCTAAGTAGGGAAAATCATTTCTTTTTTTTTTTTTTTAAGTAATCTCCATGCCCAACTTGAGGGGGCTTGAACTCACAACCTCAAGATCAAGAGTAATTTGCTCTATCGACTGAGCCTGCCAGGCACCCCATTCCTAAGTAGGTGCAAAGGTATACCAGAACCATACCTACAGCCCTTCCTGGAGGAGCTTGCTGTCTGATGGGGAAGGTAACACGTGTAAAAGTCACTGTAACTCATGCCTGCAGAGAGGCACAGGTACTGTGTGTAGAGGTTAAGAGTGTGGAGCCAGATGGCCTGGGTTTGAATCCCAACCCTGCTAGTAGCCATGTGGCCTTGGACAAATGACTGAGCCTCAGTTTTCCTGATTCTAAAATAGGGACAAGAATAGTATATAATCCACAGGATTGTTTTGAAGAGTAGATGAACTAACAGATATAAAGTGCTGGTACACAGTGTAAGCCGTATGTCAGTGCTACTATTATTTAATTACAGGAGGCGAGAATTGACAACAGCGTTATGACATGCTAGAGCTTGAAGGGTTCCAGAGTTGGAGAAAAGGCATTCACAGTGGTGGGAAAAGCATGAGCAGAGGTACAGGGGCTGACATTCAAGGACACAGGGAGCCTGGAGTTTAGCTTGACAGGTACCACCGTGGTGCCTGAAGGCAACAGAGGCTGGTGGGCTCAGAATGCCCGTTGATGTCAGGTGGTGGAAAATCCTCAAAGGCCATACTGAAACATCCAGATTTTATTCTTGTAGCAGGGCTAATCCTGGGAGATCTTTTAAATATATCTTTTCATATAGAAGTGTGTTGTTGCTCTGAGTAGAATGGAAAAACCATTCACCTCTTTCGGGTAATTGTGGTTATTTTCTTCATCTCTCTTCACGTCTGCCTTGCGGGGTTGACACAAGCTTCTGTCATTGAGTGAACACTCAAGGCAGTTAAGTGACCTGGAGCCAGGTCATGAACACAGTCACATAGCATGGAATCCATCTAACCTTGGAACTCACAGCCCCGAGTCTTTGGCCACTCTCTGCCGGTGGGATCTTGTCACCTCCCAGCCACAGAACTCTTAGAAGATTATTCACTCTAGTTAAGAGCTTTGAGCAGGAACACTGTTGGTCTTCCTTTCCCCTCCCCCTGAATTCTTAACCCTAGAATAATATACTCAAGTGGTAGGCTAACTCTAAACTCACACACAGGTCAGTAGGCAGCATATAGGGCTGCTGGCAAGTTGTGTAACTTCTCTGCACATCTCTAGATGTAAGGAATTTGTCTGTAACGTGAGGGTCATAAGAGTACCTCTTTCACTGAATTGTCATGAGGGTTAGATGAGTTAGTGCAAATAAAGCAGTTAGAACCCTGTGCCGATCACATGGTCAGTGACCAATAAGCATGAGCTCTTATCATTACAATACAGGAAATATGAAAAGCTCATGGTCTGCAGCATTAGAACGAGAAAGAAAATGTAATTACAAATTGGGAAAAGAACAAAAGAATTGTAAAAGCATCATATGTGACATTCTATGGCAATAAATGTGAAACTCTGGAGGAAATGCAGAATTTCCTAGCAAAATATAAATGATCAAACTATTGCCCCCAAAGAGGTAGAACACCTGACTTGACCAATAATCATGGGATACTTCAGGAAGCTTATTAAAGAGATGCTTTTTTAAAGGCCTTCATTGTCTTATAACTGGATACTATCTCGTCTTCAAAAACCAGGAATATTCTTTGTTATTCAAACTGTTTCAGGTCATAGAATAAGGTGAAAATTTCCCTCGATTCGTTTTATGAAGCCAGCATGAACTCAGTATTTAAACATGAAAGCACATGCCTCTTCTATCTCAAAAGCTTTGAGGGAAAAGATGACCCTAACAAAGAAAGATGGGCAAGAAAGCAAGACTCGGTGTGCACCAGAGCACTTGGCCTACAGCAGCAAGTTGTCAGCGGAAGGCGTGTAAGAATCACTGGGGCACGCCAGGCCCCACTCCCAGAGATACTGATTTCATTCGTCTAGGGAAGCGCTGGGCCATGGATATGCTTTTCAAGCTCCCCAGAACCGCTGCTTTAAGGTTACTGGAAATTACATAAGTCCACAAAGCCTGGTTTATGGTTCCAAACTATCTCAGCACAGCAGCAGTTCAGGGAGAGACTTTTAGCCAAACCTTTGACATGATCAGGGCCAGAAGAGGCAGCCATTGGCCGTGGACATGCCAAGCCTCCCATCAGAGCCTAAAGGAGTCCACAAAGCTCCAAGTGCTGTGGCTTGAGAGACCAAAGACCTAGCCAGCAACAAGGCCACCTGTATTGGTGAGTTCTGAGCCAGCAACCCTGCCAGCTGCAAAGGAAGGCCAGGAAAGCCCACAGAGGGTTTTAATCTCTGGAATCCAAGGGGATTGTAATGATAGACCTGTTCATTATGATGCTGCAAGGTAATTAAGCACACGTGGTAAGCAGTTCCGTAAATAATCAATTCACAGTGTGCACACGCTCAATCCACGCTTCTGGCTTCTCCTCCTTCATCCGTCCCCCAGTTCCTGTGATGAGAACCAGCATGAACAGCACTGTGACCACCCAGGCTGAAGCCTCCTCAGACAGTCCCGTCAGCTCCAAAGAAGAGGGAGGGATGTCCTAGATCTGTTTTCTAGTAGTTGGGGTCCCTGACCAGGGACCCTGGAACCCCTTTCAACCACCCATCCTCTCAGATGCTAGTTTTATATCTGTCTTCAGTCCCAGTGTCAGGTGTAAATCTACTTTCTGTCCTTTGTTTCATTAAATAATAACAATGAGGCAACTTGAACAATTTTTACCGTAAGACAATATAAAAAAATGAATAGGTTGTTGGCTCAGGTTTGATTAATTAACAGAGGAGAAACGCAAACTATATTCCTGTGTGTGTCATACCACTTGCATCCAAGTAAAATAACCAGCAGGAAATCTTACCGGGTTCTCAGAGTCACTGCATCATTAAACAAAGTAAAGGACACACAAAAAATTCCAAGGAGCGGTGGTGAATGGCACAGTGTCTGGGGTTTGCTTTATAATAATCCCAAAAAGGCACTTTGGGGTGGGAGTAGATAAAATAGGAATGGCAAAATATTAATTCTTGAAACCGGGTGGTGGGTCCACGTACATTTGTTGTGCTTTTCTCCTTTTGTGTATGTTTGAAATTTTCCCATAAGAAAAAAGAAAATAATACAGGAAGAGTCAACATGTTGGTAGGGATGAGCTTCCATCCGCGCCTAACGGACAGAAGAGGCTGGACCCTGAAATACATGAGGGAAAGTCCCCAGAAAGGGACTGGTGTCTCTGTGCAGATAAGCTTCTCAGGCTGCATGCTGTCGGCAGTGCCTGTTTTGACGCTCAGGGTCTCCCTGGCTCACAGCAGGTGCTCTATACAAGGTAACCCCCAGATAGCAGCATTACTGTTACAGATGTTGCTATTACGTGGCCCAGGACATGGGGATCCAATGTGAAAGAGGCTGAGGAAAAAAGAAGCTCTCCTAGGTATTTAATCTGAAATCGTTTAGCCCTTATATGGGAGAACACCCAGAAGAGGGACGAGTCTTTGTCTCCATAGAATAAATTTGCCAGCTCCGTCTGGAAGCTTCCACCTTTTCAGTTAAGGCTGACAATTTCATGCACCCCATCAGGAAGTGAGAGCATAAATATAGCAGCTAGGAAATTCCAGAGCTTATGGAGAAATCCAGTCATGGCTCTAAAAAGGATATTCTCATATGTATTCTGTCTTCACTTGCTCCCTCGGCCTCTTGCTCTGTCTCATATTCTCTTCTTTTCTCTCTCTCTCTCCCCTTCTTTCTCTCTCTCCCCTTTCTCTCTCTTCCCTTCTTCCCTCCATCCCACCCCCAATTATTCACTTTGATTAGACTTTGGAAGGCTTACAATATCTTCCCTTTGAAGAAGGCCTCGCCTGGTCAATGATGTTTATGTGTCAACATTCAGGAATCACTTTCATTTACTAGCAAGCTCCATCTTATAAGAAACTCCAGAGCCGGCCAAGTCAAGGTTTTTAAAAAAATATAAAAGGAGACTCTGAGGGCTGTGAAAGCTTTAGAATAGTACACAATAGCCAACAGACCCTCAGCTGGAGGGGAGGCCAGGGTGGGAAGAGCTGGTGCATGCTTGAATCAAATGTTAAGCAAAGATTATTGATGGTCTACTTAATCTGCAAAGGATTACCTTGACAGGAATTGGGCTGCCTCTCCTGATTTTTGTCCAACCGTAGAATTTTTGAGTGATGGCAGCTCAGCCCCGCCAGCAGCAGCAGCTGCCTCGGGCTGTGAGGCCTACTGAGAAGCAGGCTGAGGAAAAGATCAAGTTTGGGTTTTTGTTTTGTTTTGTTTGTCTGTCTGTCTGTCTGTCTGGGGGGGGGGGCGTTTTTGTTTTTAGCACTTGCTGCTTGAGAATCCCGCATCTGTATTTAGGATTTTGCCGTGTCACGAGCACATTTATTTTGGGGTCACCTCTTTGGATGCTCCCAGCAGCACTATATGGCAGGCTGTCCACGGGTCTCAAACCTTTGTTTACAAGTGAGAAAACTAACGCTCAGTGTTTAATGATTTTTCAGGGTCAAAAAACTAGTCAGCAGCAGAACTACAACTAAATTGAGGCACCTGGGTGGCTCAGTCGGTTAAGTGTCTGACTCTTGACTTCGGCTCAGGGCATGATCTCACGGTTCATAGGTTCGATCCCCACATCAGGCACTTCGCTGACAGTGCAGAACCTGCTTGGCATTCTCTCCGTCCCCCTCTCTGTCTCTGCCCCTCCCCTGCTGGTGGTCTCCCCCCCCCCCCCAAAATAAATAAATAAACTAAAAAAAAAAAAGATTGCCTTTAAAAAAAAAAGGACTACAACTGAATTCTTCAGCTCTCTGCCATTAGAGAGAAAGACAAAGTGATGTACCAAATACTACTTAAACATGCAGTCTCAGGCACTTAGCAGGCCCTCATCAAATGGATAAATGGATGAATGGATGGATGGACACATGGATGGATGGATGAATGAACAGAACTCCCAGATACTGGGAAGTGGGTTTTATATTCACCTTTGAACCCTTGGTGCCCACCACAGTGCTTTGACACTTCGTAAATATTTGTTGAATGAATAATCCACTTATGATGTGTATACTTTTGTACAAAGACAAGTAAGAGTTTGTGGAGAAGGTAACGTTTTGAGCTTTAAAGAATAGAAGGGACTGCGTAATACAACGTGAGTGTAATTATTACTATTTATCAGCACATATTATTTACCATACTGCAATGTAGAAAACCTCCCATGCATTCACGTATTCATTCCAGAGATATTACTGAGTATCTGCTAAGTACTAAGTTCCAGCCTAGGTACTGATAATAAACAGTGCACACACAAAAAAAGTAGTCTCTGCTGTCACAGAAATCACCTTCTATTTGGGGATAACAGATAATAAGCAACTAACTAGACAGCATTGTTAATACAGAGAAAGGAAAAACTAAGCCAGTGAGGGGAACATAGCGTTGATGTAGGGGTTGCTATTTTAGCCACAAGGCCTTTCTGGTACTGTGACATCTAAGCAGAGACACAAAAGAAGTGGTGAGGACAAGTCATGAGGATTTTCAAAGGAAGAGCATTCCAGGAAGAGGAACAGGAGGTGCAAAGGCACTGAGGCAGGAGTGTGCTTGGTGGATTTGAGGAACAGCTGTGACCCCAGTGTGATGGGAGGGGAAGAAACGAAGCAGATAGTTACAGGAGATTAAAGGATCTTGAACAGAAGAGTGATGGAATCTCCCCAGGCCTTCTCTGCTCTGGCTCTCACCAGCTATTGCCCACATCTAAACCAGTAGCTAGTGGGATGAGTCTGGGGCTGACGGGGTAAACTGTGAGTTACACACAAGGCACACAAAGACCCTACCCCACCTAATATAGGCTCCAGCTTGCTTAATATTGACCTACAAATATGCCCAAATGGGCCTCTGCACACTTGACTTGCCAAGGCCTCAGCAGCCATCACTGGGTGCTACAAGGCCTTGGCGGTCAACTGCCCCATGCAGCTACATCCCAACTACAAATTCATTTCAGCTGTCATCTCAAGTAGTTGGCCTCCTAGTCCTAAAATCTCTCTCAAGGAAGAAAATTTCATAATCTATCCTTGTAAATTTGAAATCTGTACTTAGATTTTGGGTTGTTTTTAGAAGGAACAGGAAGTAATGTATAAATTAAAAGAACGCTTTTTTGGGGGCGCCTGGGTGACTCAGTCAGTTAAACGTTCTACTCTCGATTTCAGCTCAGGTCACGATCTCATGGTTTGCGAGTTCCAGCCCTGAGATGGGCTCTGTGCTGTCAGCCTGCTTGGGATTCTCTCTCTCCCCCTCTCTCTGCCCTTACTCCACTTGTGCTCTCTTTCTCTCTCTGAAAATAAATAAACTTAAAAAAAAATTAAAAAGAACACTTTTATAATAGACTTTATTTTTTTAGGGTAGTAGATTTACGGAAACATTGGGAAAATAATACAGAAAGTTCCCGTATACCCCACACCCAGTTTCCCCTATGATTACATCTTACACTAATACACAATATGTATGGTACATTTGTTACAATTACTGAACCTTACTGGTACATTCTTATTAACTAAATTCCATGGTTTTTCCAATTTCCTTAGTTTTTTACCTAATGTCTTCGTGTTCCAGGATCTCATTGGGGATACCACATTATGTTTGGTTATCACATCTCCTTAAGCTTCCCTCAGCTCTGCCAGTTTCCCAGATTTTTCTTGTTTTTTGTGACCCTGACAGCTTCGTGGAGTTCTGGTCAAGGAAGTTTGTAGGCACGCACTCTATTGAAATTTGTCTAACCTTTTTTTCTCATAACCAGACGGGGGTTGTGGGGCTTGAGGGTAAAGACCACAGAGAATGCCATTTCATCACATCATGTCAAGGGTGATATACCTCAGCATGGTTTATCACTGTTGATGTTGACCTGGATCACTTGCCTGAGGTAGCATTGGTCAACTTTCTCCACTGCAAAGTTATTCCCCCCACCTTTTCCATACTGTAGTCTTTGGAAGGAAGTCACTATGCACAGCCAACACTTAGGAAGTGGGAAGTTGTGCTCCCCCTCCTTAAGGATGGAGTGTCTACATATATTATTTAGAATTCTTTTGAAAAGGAAATCTCTGTCTTCTTCCCCATTAATTAATTAATTAATTATTCAATCACTTATTTATATCAGTATGGACTCACAGATCATCATATTTTGGGTTCCAACCCAATGCTACTTTATTTTTTGCTCAAATTGCTCCAGTTTTGGCCATTGGGAGCTCTTTTCATTGACTCCTGTGTTCTTTTGCCATGCACCCATCATTGTAGGGATTTGGAGGGTTTTTCTGTTTGTTTGGGGAGGTGGTGAGCTCTTCCTTACTTTTTGGCCCTACCAGATACTCCAGGCGTCATCTTGTCTATCTTGCCCCTGTCCTGGAATCAACCATTTCTCCAAGGAGTCCTGGTTCCTTTTACTGAAGAATGGTATTAGAAACCAAGATCTGGGTCCAAGGTGTGCTCACTGCTACTAGGATGATGTTGCTTCTAGGCCCTCTCAGCTGACAGCACGAGAAAATATGTGTGTATACTAACTTGTGTATATATACATATTTATAAATATTTCTATGTATAACCATCTGTAAGGTAAACAAGAGTTCATGCTGATGTCTCCACCTCTTTTAAAAAAAAATTTTAACATCCATCTTTGAGAGAGAGAGAGAGAGAGAGAGAGAGAGCACGTGCATGCATGAGCAGGGAAGGGGCAGAGAGAGGGAAGTAGAGGATCCGAAGCAGGCTCCTTGCTGTTAGTGCAGAGCCCCATGTGGGCGCAAACTCATGAACCATGAGATCATGACCTGAGCCGAAATCAACAGTTGGCTGCTTAACTGAGCCACCCAGGCAACCCTGATGTCTCCAACTCCTGTCTGTTACCACATGGATCATTGTGACTTACCTGTAAATGTCCACTCCCAACAGTAGAAAACCTGGCTTTCACCATATGCTGTCTATATAACTGTTCAAGTCCAGTCTGCATCTCCAGCAGTATCAGAATTGTTAACCAGTTGCCCCCATGGGAAACAACTTTATCTACTAGAATATAGCATAGTTTCTTTTGTCTTTAGTCTTACACATTCCACTCCTTTCCAAGGTTACTTAGATCAATACATTTCCCCAGCCCTCTTCAATGAGGTGGTTTCATACATTTGTAATACGGGCTAGACTCTCTTATCACAGTCTGTATCCCTCCCTGAGATCTAACGGGACACTTTTTTTTTTTTTTAAGTAAACTCTACACCCAATGTGGGGCTTGAGCTCATGACCCCAAGATCAAGAGTCGCATGCTCTACCAACCGAGCCAGCCAGGTCCCCCTAGGGGACACTTTTCTTTTAAGATTTTATTTTTGTGAGTAATCTCTACATCCAACATGGGGCTTAAACTTTCAACCCCAAGATCAAGAGTCGCATGCTCGGGTGCCTGGCTGGCTTAGTTGGTAGAGCTTGCAACTCTCGATCTCAAGACCCACATTGGGGGTAGAGATTACTTAATAAATAAATAATTTTAAAAGAAAAAGAGTTGCATGCTCTACTGACTGAGCCAGCCAGGTGCCCCAGGGGACACTTTTTTTTTAATGTTTTATCTTTAGCTAGGATAATAAATTCACAGAGAGCAACTACCATAAGAAACAAAGTGGTACAATCATATCTGTTTTTCATTGCCTTGGTTTGAAAAAAAAAAAAGTAATTCCCACATTACACAAGTAATACTTTCATTATAAGTTAAAGTTAGCTCGGGGCGCCTGGGTGGCTCAGTTGGTTAAGCATCCAACTCTTGATTTTGGCTCAGGTCATGATCTCACCATTTTGTGAGTTCAAGCCCTCCGTCTGGCCCTGTGCTGACAGCATGGAGCCTGCTTGGGATTTTCTCTCTCCTTCTTTCTCTGCTCCTCCCCTGTTCACTCTCTCTCTATCTCTACCTCAAAATAAATAAACTTAAAAAAAAAAAAGTTAAAGTGAACTACTTAATACTACTTTAATACTACTCCAAGCCCTGTTCGCCTCCTTCGTGCTGTTCATCTGGCATATGTCTGTGCTCACTTTTTTTCTTGTACATATCCTCACATATGTACCCGTAGAAAATGTGCAGTATTGCTGTGTGTGTTCTAACATGAATGGCATCACACATAACTGCTGCAGCTCTTTTCTTCAGACCATTCAGCTTCGATATCTTTCGTGTCTGTGTGTGTCTGGGTGCCCCGTGAGTGCCACTGCATACGATGGACATGTTGGTTACAACTGTGCGGTTGTAACCCTACTATAGTCTTAAGCACTGTGGTGACACTCTTGTACATGTACAGGCCCTTCTCTAGGAACTGCTGGGTCATAGAAATACACATTTTCTGTAACAGCTCCTGTCAAACTGCCTGTCAGCATACTCAAGCTAGAGAAAAAAATCATGTTCCATATTATGTGGGTGAGTGGGACAGAGAAGAGAATCAGATTGCCAATTTCTAATTTGTCTCTAATGTTTCTCTCCAGAGAATAGTAACTAGGGGGTAAGATTCACTGTGTGTTATTTAAAAGAACCTCATGCTGTGATGATTTCCAGTGCTTTTAAAATGTTAATAGTTAAATTATTAGAAGAGGGACAGTGTGGTACAGAGGTCTACTGGGCGTGCTCTCGGTCTCTGATTCTAAGTAGATGTTTCAGCAATTGTATGACTCTTCCCGAACTCCTTATCTGCTTGACAGGGGCCTGGGGACACCACGGGCACAGAAGGACCAAGATGGGAGACACAAGGAGAGATTCTTCATGGCTTCTCTCGTGCTCTTGATGAGGAGGAAGCTCATGAGTTCATTCAGATGATCATGCTTCATCCTCTACTAAGGGCTGGCCCCTGGGATGGCCTTGTGTTACCCAGTTATTGACAGGCTGGAAATTCCCAGAAGCCACATCTGGGATCTGCATCGACAGAGGCAGCCTCTGCATTTTTGCACCCTCATTTCCCATTCGTTGAGTGTCTGTTGGGTGCCGGGCAGGAAGCCCAGCACTGGAGAGACAGAAGTGAGGGTAACAGCTGGCCTGAGTTTGCTCACCCCTGGCTCAGCCAGCCATCACCTCGGACTCTCGTCTCAGTCTTGGTTTGCTCATACTAAGGGACTTCTGAGGAGGCACTGAGACGGGAGATATGTTAAACATCCTTAAAGAATATGAACGGGGGATTCGATCCTCTCACATGTTCTGGATGTGCACCGTTTCCAACTTCACTCTCTCAGCCCTCCTTGTGCTCCCAGAATGATTTCCTAGGTGAGTGGGAGTTTGGATGGATGTGTGAAAGCTAATAACTTGCTGTGCTGCTATTTGATCAGATGTGGAAAAATTAAAGTTGCTCACAGTGTCCCTGTTCTGATTAATCAGAATCGGGTATATGCTTCACATTCAAAGAGCAGATTCCCTACAAAGCAGGCTCTACTCACACAACCTGTCAACTGTGGGAAATCATAGATGGTGCCCTCTGAGGAGGAGGCAGGGAAGGATTCAGACAGATTTTTTTTTAAGGTTTGCGGAGGATCTTTCATTAGAACACTAATCATTGGGGGTTTATTCTCCCAGTGGTCATCTAATTTGCCACAACTGGCTTCAGAGTGGGGATTGCAGAAACGGAGGGAGACTGGTTGTTTCCATTTACTGTTTTATAGCTTTTCTCAGAGCAGAGGCAATTTCTCTGGTTTCATCACTGGTCACACAGTACATTCTCCCTCTTCTCTCCTCAACTCTGTATTCTGGAACTTGTTCGTTCATCCTGCCTAAGGGGTTGAACTATGCCCCCTAAAAAAAGGACATGCTCAAATCCCACCACCCCCACCTGTGAATGTGACCTTATTTGGAAATAGGATCTGCAGACACAATCAGGGTAAGATGAGGTTGTACTGGATTAGGGTAGGCCCTAAATCCGACGACTGGTGTCTTTAGGAGAGAAAGGAGAGTAGGACACCTGGGTGGCTCAGTCGGTTAAGCATCCAACTCTTGATTTCGGCTCAGGTCATGATCTCGTGGTCAGTGGTTTCGAGCCCCACGTCGGGCTCCAAGCTGACAGTGTGGAACCTGCTTTGGATTCTCTCTCTCTCCCCCCCTCTCTCTCTGCCCCTCCCCTGCTCACACTCTCTCCTGTCAAAATAAACTAAGAAAGAGAAAGGAGAGAAAGGTTGGGACACAGAGACACACAGGGAAGAAGGCCATGTGAACCTAGAGGCAGAGATTGGAGTGATACAGCCCTAAGCCCAGGGATGGCAGGGATTCCTGGTGACACCAGGTGTGAGGGTGACCACCAGCTAGGAGGTCCCTCACAGCCTCCAGAAGAGACCCACCCTGCCAACACCTTGATTCCAGAATTCTGGCCTCCTGAACTGTGAAAAAATAAATTTCTGTTGTTGTAAGACACCAGGTTGCTGGTACTTTGTTGCAAGGAGCCCTGGAAACTCTTACAACCCGTCTTTTGGTTCTCTTGAAAAAGGAGGTTTTGAGCCCAAATATCCTGTTTCCAACAAAGACAGATTCAGGCCCACATCTAGCAATGGACTTTCAGTTCCAAAATCTAGCCTTCTCCCGTTCTCCCAGTTTTGCAGCAAAATCAAGTGCCTGTCGAGTATTTCGGTGGCTGCGTGGACATTTGGAAGTCTGTTGGCTCTATGTACTCCCCACTGTGAAGTCTGCTGACCCAGGTCAGCCACCCAGCCTAGCGTAGCAGTGGCCTGGGGGCAGAGCCGAGGCCTGGGGGCGGGACTACAGTCCAGAAACAGGCCAAACAGGAAGGGTTTTGACCTCCTCGACCTACAGCATTCACACGGAAGAGACTACAGGGCCATAGACCATCCTGGTTTGTACCAACCCGAAACACAGGGCTTGATCACAGAATGCATGCACTGGACCCAGGAGTGGGCCGGCAACCTAGTCTTCCCTTCAACGGATCCATTCAGGATCCACTGAATCTTCCATAATATCATAAAATCTTAGAGCTGTAAAAGACCTGGGGTATGATTCAATCCAACTTTCCAGCCTGTTTTATTTATAATAATACCATCTGCTATTTGTTGAATAACAATACAAATAATACCAAGTACTTACTGAATACATACTGTGTGCCAGAAATTTTCTGAGCGCTCTGTGTATATTAACTTATTTAATCATTACAATAACACTTTGCCATAGGGACTGTCATTCTGCCCAGCCTGTAGATGAGGAAACTGAGGTGCAGAGAGAAAAAGAACCTGTGCAGAGAGCAACAGCTCACAGATGGCAGAATCACTTTGCCTCACCCCTAGCGGTCTGAGCCCCCCACTCTGCAGAGATTCAACGCGATATGCCTTACTTCACCTATCCAAAGAGCTAGAGCATCAAGATCTGGAACCACAGTACCTGAAAACCAGAAGTTGGGACTATATCTTCTTCTTGTTTTTTTGTTTTTTGTTTTTTTTTTTGTTTTTGTTTTTTTTTTTTTTAGTTTATTCATTTATTTGGAGAGAGAGAAAGAATACACCTGACCAGGGGAGGAGCAGAGAGAGAAGGAAACAGAGGATCCCAAGCAGGCTCTGCACTGTCAGGGCAGAACCCCATGTAGGGCTCAAACTCACAAACTGTGAGATCATGACCTGAGCCAAGATCAAGAGTCAGACGCTTAACTGACTAAACCACCCCGGTGCCCTGGGACTTTGTCTTCTTAATATAGACCCAGCTGTATGCACAAGTACATGTGGAGACATATGCATGCCCGTGCACACAGACACACACACTCACACACAACACACACACACACACACACACACACACACACACACACCTCTTTTTTAATTTTTTTAATTTTTTTTATATTTGAGGGAAAGACAGCATGAGCAGGGGAGGGGCAGAGAGAGAGGGAGACACAGAATCTGAAGCAGGCTCCAGGCTCTGAGCTGTCAGCACAGAGCCTGACGTGGGGCTTGAGCCCAGGAACTGTGAGATCATGACCTGAGCTGAAGTCAGACGCTTAACCGACTGAGCCACCCAGGTGCCCCCACACCCTTCTTAAAAAGAGGGACCACCAGTCACTCCCAAGAGAACACAAGCTTAGAGAGAGGGCCTTAGGAGAAAGACCCAACTGTGTTATCAGTTAAGCTACCCAGTTCCCATTAATGTAAAAACTTTCTCCAAAATGAGTTTTGCCTAGCATTTATTTCCCCTCCCAAAATGCACTAATCAGAGCTGGATTGGGGTGGGGGGAAGGCGGGTGTCACAGGAAGGCCACAGCCAGCCATGTCGTCTCAGGATGAGGAGCCGGCGAAAGGGAACACAGAAGCCTGTGGGCCATGTCCTGCTGGGCAGAGCAGTGGGCTGAGGCCGCCACACCAGCCCCTAGGAATTCTTCCAGGTTTTTCTCCAGGATAGTCCTCCCCTCTGGTCTAGGAAGTTCGCTGTTTTTGCAAAATGAGGTCACAAAGGAATGACACCCAAGTCAGCGCCAGTGTCCGTTCTGCCCCCATAGCTGCCCATCCCCTTCCCCACGTGGCAAGGCCCCCAGGTGTGGCTGTGATAAGCTGTGGTACATACGGGAGAACAGGATGCTAACAGGGACACAGACCTGCACTCCGGCTGGCCTGCAGCAGATCCGTGTGGTGGCTTCGGAGCACGGTTATTAATGATGAGCCGCTTGACGGCAAGCTGTGCCGAATGATCCAGGAATCATTCCAGCTGCTGAATGCGGCGCCTGATTGCCCCCTGCCCATCGCTGTACTTCTGCCTGAGTCGGCCTTCAGTCCCTCTTCTTCTGCTTCCGTCATGGGATGCTGGAGGCCTTGGTGAACATCACCGGAGTCCAAGATACGGGTTGACTTCCAGGCCTCGCCACACTGATTCTCTGTGTGTGTCCTCTCTCCCTTGTTCCCACCGACAGCCCACTGGCTGGAGAGTGCGAGAGATGGGGCAGGAAGGCCCCTACCATCTGAAGCCACCGTCCTGGCCCTGCTGTTCGGCACCCTGGTGTCACCAGCATCTGGTGTCAGGTGTTTGTGACCGTTGCTGCCCAGACTGTTGGGTGAATTAAGGGTCATCTTGCCAGAATTTCTGTGGGCTCAAAGCACAGATAGAAAAGCCATGTGTGTGGAGCTGAGTTAAAGTTCCTGCAGCCCCAGGCCTGAAAAGAATGGAAAGGCCGCGGAAGGGAACTTGAACGAGGGGCTTTGCCAAAGTGGAGGGAGACAGGGCTGCCCCTGGAAGCCTGATTGGCGCTTACCAAAGTTTGGCTCTGGCTCTGCCAGACAGGCAGAGAGCACCCTGGAATTTTCCAGGGGATGCCCAAAAGACACAACTCCTCTGAGGTAAAGACAAGGTACCTGGGTTACTACTGAATCAGAAAAGAGCCAGGCTTAGCCTCGCCCGTTCCAGTCTGCGCTCTGCAGGTACTAATGACTGTACCACCTGCACTAAGGATAACGACCCAGAGAAACAACTGTGGTCCAAGAGCGGCAACAAGGGCAGGATTTCAGCCTTCCTAAAAGGTGTTCAGACTATTGAAAGAAGCAAGAAGCAGAATCTAGGTCCCAGATTCCAGCTCACGCCCCCAAGCTCCCCATGGCCTAAGATATAATTTGGCTTTGGCGGTTACAAGGTCAGAAGACGTTTAAGGGATTATACAGTCACCCCGGGCTTGGGAAGAATGCAAAGTTTGGAGCAAGATGAAGAGAGTCTCCTTTCCTAGGCTCTCTGGCAGCACAGTCTTTGAATGCATTCCTGGCCAGGCCTTTCACAGTGGCTCTTTCTGTCCCCTGCTGTTTGCGGAATGGCAGAAATCTACTTCAGAAGCAGTGCTCACTCCCTGTGCGGTTGCTTTTTCTGTAAGTGGTGGGTTTTAGTCTGTCCTCTGTCTATGGAGCTGCCAAATCCTAACTTTCTATCTCCACTGTGGGCTCCTGGGTGGCTCAGGCAGTTGAGCGTCCGACTATGATCACAGCTTGGGTCATGATCTCATGGTTTGTGAATTCGAGCCCCACGTGGGACTCTGTACTGACAGCACAGAACCTGCTTAGGATTCTCTCTCTCTCTCTCTCTCTCTCTCTCTCTCTCTCTCTCTCTCAAAATAAATACACATATAAAAAATAAAAAGGGCCACCTGGGTGGCTCAGTAGGTTTAGTGACTGATACTTGGTCTCCTGGTTCATGAGTTCGAGCTCCGCATCAGGCTTCACACTGTCATAGTGCAATTGGTATTCTCTCTCTCTCTCCCTCTCTCTCCCCTTGTGTGCTCTCTCTCTCTCACTCTCTCAAAAAAATTTTTTTAATTTAAAAATAAAAATAAATAGGTGTCAGATTCGCCCCAAAAGTAATCTAATCCCTCCTTTCTGAGGAAGTTTCCACTCCTGACCTGTATCTTCTGAATTTGCTCCTGCTCCAGCTTAACAGGAAGCTCCGGGGTACCTCTCCAGAATTTGGTCAGTGCCACGAGGGTCTTGGGAATCCTAACCTACAGTCTGAACTAAGACACGGAATCATGCATGAATTTAGGAAACCACAAAGCCCCAAAGCCCCAGGTAGCAATTACGCATGTGGAAGCTCTTTAACCTGGAAAGCCTTACACAAATGCCAGGGATAATGGTTTTGTCAACTTACCCATGTTCCCTAGAGAGGGCCTCCCAAGCCTCCAAGAAGTGGGGTGGAGCCTACCCCACGGGGGCCTCTTGGACTGAGTGTGAGAGAAGGGTGTTCCCCAGAGGAAGACTAAGGTCTGTTATTAGAAAAAGAAACAAGGAGAATGAATGCCCAGAAGGCCTAAGTACTGAACGTTCGTTCTCCTTACCCATCCACTCCCTTGTCTCTTTCCTTCCCTACCCTTCCCTTACTGATTGCAAAAAGAGAGGTAAAAATCTCTGTTGTAGTGGGCGAGGTCTGTGGGTCTGATGACCATTGTAGAGGGTCTGTGACCCAGTCTTGTTCATTTGGGATCTGGATGTAACATGGAAATGTAGCCGCTCATGTGATACCTGACTTCTGTTCATCACCAGTTTGTGCTGTCTTTCTACACCTGGAACAGGTGCCTCCCTGCTCAGCCCTTCCCCGCAAGATAAATCCTCTCTCCCCAGCCTGCACTTGACCTGCGTTCGGTGCTGTAGCCTTCTCTAGGCTTTTGTTTTGTTCTGGACTTCCTGTTATATTTTTGAACAGTTGTAGCTTGGACACACCTTGGCAGACACAGAGCCCATGTGAGTGGTTCGCATCCAACCTGAATACCTGCTCTGCAGTTAATGACCTGGGTTTGCCCCAAGTGCAAGGTGGCTGCCCGCCTCCTGGCAGTCTTCGTCCTTCACCCTCCCACCCTGGCTGGCCACACTTTCTCCTCCTGCCATCAACTGTTTAACAAGAACTGTGTGTGAAGAGGTGTTTCCTCGCCTGGGAGATTCCAGAGTTCATACTGATCGGTGCCCCCCCTCTCCAGGGAGCCCTCGGGCATCCACACCCAGTAGGCAGATGTGGCCCTGTGTCTTTGGAACAGTGGGTCAAGCAAACAGTGTTGTAGTTTCCGTAAACCTTCAGTCCTGTCCACCCTGAGGATGGAGGCGGATCACATTCATATGGGTTCTTCTGATCCCTCAGCTTACGGAACTCAGAATTTGGACCACTGACTTGCTGGTTCTAATCCAAACAACAACCTCTACAAAATGCCCTACCCTCCCTGTGGCCACTGGGGCTGGACTCACATGGGTAGGTGCCCACACAAACGCTCTTTCCCACTCAGGTGTCCTGCAGCAGATAACTGGGAAGGTACCAGGGCTACTGGGAAGGCACAGGACTCAACCTAAGAGGCCACCCTGTCATTATTTTTACATCTGGTGCTTTGGTATTTTTGTTGTTGTTTTAAAAGGGGAGTAGCTTTAAATTTTTTTTTTTTTTTACATTTTATTTATTTTTGAGAGACAGAGACAGAGTACGAGCAGGGGTGGGGCAGAGAGAGAGAGGCAGACACAGAATCCGAAGCAGGCTCTAGGCTCTGAGCTGTCAGCACAGAGCCCAACACGGGGCTCGAACCCACAAACTGTGGGATCATGACCTGAGCCAAAGCCGACACTCAGCCGACGGAGCCACCCAGGCGCCCCAAAGGGGAGCAGTTTTAAAACAAGAATTCTAGGGGGCGCCTGGGTGTCTCAGTCGGTTGAGCATCCGGCTTCGGCTCAGGGCATGATCTCACAGTTTGTGGGTTCAAGCCCCGCATCGGGCTCTGTGCTGACAGCTTAGACTGGAGCCTGCTTCAAATTCTGGGTCTCCCTCTCCGTCTGCTCCTCCCCCAGCTCGTACTCTGTCTCTCTCTCTCCTTCAAAAATAAATAAAAACATTAAAAAAGTTTTTTTTAAACAAGAATTCTAGGATCACATTTGGTGACAAATATTTTTTTAATCTGATTTAAATTTCACCTGCCCCCATTTCTTCTCCCTCCACCCCCTCCACAAAACACACACACACACACACACACACACACACAACCTTTTAATGCTGGATATTAACCATTTCCCAGTCTTGTTAAGAAGCAATTATAGGGGTTCCTGGATGGCTCAGTCAGTTAAGCATCTGGCTTTGGCTCAGGTCATGGTCTCACTGGTTCGTGAGTTCAGGTCCCACATTGGGTGAGCTCATGCCCTGCTTTGGGCTTCCTGCTGTTAGCATGGAGCCTGCTTCGGATCCTCTGTCCTCCTCTCTCTCTGCCCCTCCCCTGCTCTCTTTCTCTCTCTCTCTCTCTCTCTCAAAACTAAATAAAAGAAACATTTTTTTAAAAAAGAAGCAATTATCATTTTCAACCTCTGATTTTAAAATATGAATATTCATACTATTATAAAAATTCTTGCAAATTAATGACAAAAAGAAAACATACTAATTCAAGAATGGATATGAATAGGCAGTTCATAAGAGAAGAAATTCAAGTAATCAATGAACATGAAAATGTTCAACCTCAATGGTAAGCAAAAACTAAAACTAAAACAAAAACTTACCAAAATGGCAAATGTTTAGAAATCAACAGTACCACATGCTAGTGAAAGGGAGGGAAAACATCCCTCTTCCCAGCTGATGGACCTGTAAATGGGCAGGGGGGGGGGGGGGCCTTTCTGCCAGGCATTTGACTACATGTATCAAGGGCCTGGAACCAAAAATTCTGCTTCTAGGAATTTATATAAGAAAGTAAATTGTAATGTGTGCAAGAATTTACTTGAAGACATTCACTACAAAATTATCTATAATAGCAAAAAAACTGGAACCAAATCTGAATGCCAAACAGGGCTTTTAGAATACTAAGTAGACCTCTCAAAATTGTTTGTTTGTCTTTTTTAATAAAGTTTATTTATTTTGAGGCGAGGAGCGTGGGAGAGGTAGAGGAGAGACAGAGAATTCCAAGCAGGCTACATACCGTCAGTGCAGACCCTAATGCAGGGTTAGATCCCACAAACTGTGAGATCATGACCTGAGCTAAAATCAAGAGTTGGTTGCTTGGGGCACCTGGGTGGCTCAGCCAGTTGTGTGTCTGACCTCGGCCCAGGCCATGATCTCACGGTTTGTGAGTTCGAGCCCCACATCAGGCTCTGTGCTGACAGCTCAGAGCCTAGAGCCTGCTTCAGATTCTGTGTCTCCCTCTCTCTCTTCCCCTGTGCACTCTGTCTCTCTCCCTCTCTCTCTCTCAAAAATAAGTAAACATTAAAAAAATTTTTTTAAAGAGTCAGATGCTCAACTGACTCAACCATGCAGGCGCCCCTCAAAACAGTTAAAAACTTTTTTTCAGAACATGGAGAATCGTCCATGATAAGAAAAATAACACTCAGTACATTTTTAAATTTTTTAAGTTTATTTATTTATTTTTGAGGGAGACAGAGAGAGAGCACAAGTAGAGGAGGGGCAGAGGATCCGAAGGCTTCACATGGTCCTCACAGAGCCCTACATGGAGCTCGAACTCACGAGCGGCAAGTTCATGTCCTGAGCCAAAGACAGATGTTCAACAGACTGAGCCACCTAGGCACCCCACACTCAATACATTTAATACTGAGCATTCAATACAATCTCATTTTTGAAAATGTGCACACATTTGAATTTTATATAAAAAGGTGTGGTAACCATGGGTAATTTTTTTCTTCTTCATTCATATCTGAATTTTCTAAATTCTTTATTACACACATATTATTTATATGATTCGATTTTTTTAAGATTTTTAAACATTTTTTATGTTTGTTTATTTTGAGACGGAAAGAGAGCACACACACACACAGGCGGGGGAGGGGCAGAGAGGGAGGGAGAGAATCCCAAGCAGGCTCCACACTGTCAACACAGAGCCCAACTCAGGGTCAATCTCATGAACCTTGAGATCATGACCTGAGATGAAATCAAGAGTCAGACACTTAACTGAGCCACCCAGGCACCCCTTTAAGACTTTTCTTTTTAAGTAATCTCTACACCCAGCATGGGACTTGAACTCACAACCCTGAGATCAAGAGTCACAAGCTCTACCGCATGAGCCAGCCAGGCCTCCATGTGATTCAATTTTTTTTTTTAATTATAACAAACAAACAACATGATAACCGTGCCAAAGTCGAGGTGTATGAGAAGCACTTTGGTTTGGGAGCTTGTTAGGTGTTTGTTTGTTTGTTTGTTTGTTTCTGGGTAAGAATCTAAAAGCATCAGGAAACAAGTGGGCTCCTCATACAAAGTATCTACTATTTTTGTGGAGATTTTCAAATCCTGAAGGGAATAATGAAAAGATGAGGTCTCCTCAGGTTTTCATTTTACCACCTACACCCTGTCATTGAAATTTTTCCTTACAGATATGAAGAGTAACTACTGATGTGTCCCAGTGGGATTTTAATTTCTATAATGGAGCTAGTATTACATTTTTTCTTATCGTTTAAAAAACGTTTTCAATTCTACAGGCACCCCCTTCTCCCAAGTGAAAAGCAGACTTGGTGGCAGCTGGCTTAGATAGGGATGACATAAATGCCCCCTGAGACGCCCTTCCTGCTCTCCCACATCCTTTCTTTCTTTCTTTCCCCTTACCCCCCTTTTGGAAGGGTCCCTTTTCTTTGCTTATGCCTTAAGCCTGCTGCTGCCTGATGGGGATGCGCCGGCCATAATTGTCCTGACACTGCTTCCTCCAAGTGTCTGTAGGACTGGAGACCAAAGTATTGGTTTGGCTCAGAAAGGACTGGAATCTGCGTCATGATATTTGGTGTGTGCTTGGAGCTGATTTTCCATACCTTTATCCCCGCTCTACTTCTGGGCTATGGGATTGGGTACATTTTTTGATTAATATGCACCTGGTAAACAATTTTACCAGGTGTGGTAGGGAAATCGTTGGCAGCAAAGCTATTGCTTGAAATGTGAATTTCCGCCTTTTGCAAGTAAGCACTCCTCCCAGCCCTTGGGGTTACAATCTTTGACAGTACTGGGGACATGCGCCCCACAGGTGATAACAGTAATGCCTTCAGGCATTATTTACATAGCTCACCGCTCCAGTTATTCAAGATTTTAGCTTCCTTATTTATTTTTGGAAGCTACTCTCAGTTTGGCACGAAAGGAATTCAGGATCCATACTGTTGTAAAGCATGATCCAAAAGAAGATGACTTTTAGAAAATTGGGGTGCTGGGTGTGCCCAATCCCGAGCACTTCCTGAGCTGCTAGATACAGGGCACAGGACTTTATATAGTTATCTCTCTTACTGCTCGCATGAACTCCAGGAGGTGGTATTACATTCCCATTCTTAGAGGAGGAGAAAGAGGCTCGGACAACTTCTTTGCCCAAAGTTTCTGAGCTGGTAACTGCTGCCAGAGCTGGGTTTTGAACCGACGCCTGATTCTTTCTGGCGTACCAGGCTGCCCCCCAGAACCTTCACCTAAGCAGTGAAATCTATAAAGTCGTACCGGTGCCGTTACTATCAGTCTGGCCTAGGAAATGAACTTCCATCTGGTTTCTGGGTACAGGGCTTCTCCACCTTTGGCATGCAGCACACTGGCCTGGAGAGCTAGCTGGAGAAGCGCAGATTCCAATTCAGCAGGTCTGGGGTGGGCGGCCCGGGTACCGATGCTGATGCCGCAGACCCAGAGGCCTCCTCCAGGAATAACGCCGCCCTAGGTACGGAGGCAGCACTCAGCAGGCGAAGGCTGTGTTATGCAGACTATGGGTCTAAATTCTGACCATGCCAATTAGTGGGTGGCTTGGGCAAGCTATTTAACCTCTCTGGACTTGCTTACTCATCTTGAAAATAAGGATTTAAATAGCAGCCACTTCTCAGAGTTATGAGGATTAGATGAGATAAGCCATGTGAAGTACTTACAATTGATAGTTCTCAATCAGGATTTGCTTTTATTAGTAACACATGGAGCCACACTGCCCTGGTGTAGAGGAAAGTGCTCTAGCCTCTGAGTCGGAAAGTTTGAGATCCCGTCTAGACCACTTTGTAAGCCCTGAGTCTCACTGGGGGTGGGAGGCCCCACCGAGCCCTTAGATACCTCCCAGCAGAAGGGCCGAGGGGTACCTGCATAGCCTCTTGCCCTGGGGACCAGTAAGGTGCTTGGATCCTGAGGCTTACACCCTGCAAGTCCCCTGGAGCCTCCTGACTGCGGTGTCCCACAGATGCACACATGGCTTCCAGTGACGTGGCTCAGGTAGGGAACGTGCAACAAGTGTCTTGTGCCAGCTGTCCTGCCAGTCTTAACCTTTCGCCCTTGGGCCTTGGGTCACATCGCCACTCTGCCTGATAGAGTCGAACGGGCTCGGGCCCTGCTTCCCCTTCCGTGCAGCTTTTAATTTAATTTCTGTCTGGCAAGGGCAATTTAATTTCTGTCTGGCAATTTAATTTCTGTCTGAACCCGCATGCGGAAATGCAGGTTATCCTCCGGACCCTCTCTGCAGCAGCCTGGGCCATTTCACCTGTTTCTTTCCTGGAGCACATCGGGCTCCAGTGCCAGTCAGCATGTCCATGGTATGGTCATTCCCCTCCGAGCCCGGCTGCGGCACGCTGCTCTGTGACAGAGCCTTGTGACTTAGAGCCTTCATGCACAAAGGCCGCTTCCCAGATCAGCAGCATCCACACTGCCAGGCCCCCTCACTGGCTGTTTGAAGAGGTAGGTTTTATTATTCAGATGTGGTGAGGGCGACAGATCCGGAGATGGTTGAGAACGACAAGATACTTTGTCACTGACAGTTCCGAAGAGAAGGGGGCATGCTGTGCCATGCAGGGCTACCCGAGGAGGCACCTGGGTCTATCAGGAGGCAGAGAAAATGGGGAAAGCCTAGGCAAGAGCCTTCACTGTGGTTTCCACGGGAAGGACCAGGTGAGGCGCAGGCAGCTGCCACAGGATTGACTAGTGGGAGATTGCAGCAGGCTCTAGGTGAACGGGCTGTCTCTGGTCATCTGTCTCTGAACCTGGGGTGACTGGGATGAGGGAAGAGTGGCCTAGACAGTAAAGGAGGTAGTGGGGTATGGGCTTTAGATCGGTTGATTTGCATATGAAAGATACACTTGCAGGTGCGTCCTTCACTATCTCTGGGAATTGGCTAGCCCAGGGTCAGCAAGGCCCTAAGATGTCAAAGCATCAGAAATACAGAAAGGGGCGCCTGGGTGGCTCCGTCGGTTAAGCATCTGACTCTTGATCTCGGCTCAGGTCATGATCTCACAGTTTGTGAGTCTGAACCCCAAGTCAGGCTCTGTGCTGATAGTGCTTGGGATTCTCTCTCTCTCTCTCTCTCTCTCTCTCTCTCTCTCTCTCCTTCTCCCCTGCTCACACACACTGTCCCTCTCTCTCTCTCTCTCTCTCAAGATAAATAAATAAACATTAAAAAAAAGAAATGCAGAAAAATAAAAATGACATATGGAATCAGAATCTGCATTTTCACTGGATCTGCAGGTAACCAATGAGTACATGAAAGTCTGAGAATGGTTCTTCTCTGATATTTTGAATTGGATCCTGCTAAAAGCAACAGATGCCCTAAGCCATGCTGTGTGCAAACAGGGATAGTGACTGCTACGGCTTGGGAGACGGGGTACATTGAAATCTTAAGGGGAGAGCTAACAGAAGAATGTCCCAGAACATTGACAATGCCTTTCGTTTCCTGGGCATATGCTAATAATATTTTTTTCAATGTTTATTTCTCTTTGAGGGAGACAGAGCATGAACAGGGGAGGAGCAGAGAGATAGGGAGACACAGAATCAGAAGCAGGCTCCAGGCTCTGAGCTGTCAGCACAGAGCCCGACGCGGGGCTCAAACCCACAAACTGTGAGATCATGACCTGAGCCGAAGTTGGACGCTTAACTGACTGAGCCATCCAGGTGCCGCATCATATTTTTTTTTAATATTTTTTTAAGTTTATTTATTTATTTTGAGAGACAGGGAGAGAGAGAATCCTAAGCAGGCTCTGCAGGGCTCGATTCCATGAACCCTGAGATCACGACCTGAGCCAAGATCAAGAGTCGGACATGTAACCAACTGAACTACCCAGGCGCCCCGTTCTTTTGACTGTTAGTAATGATTCGTGCACCAGTCATAGATGCTGCAGAAACAAATGTGGTACTCATTGCTGTAACAGAACTTATTTAAAAGTAGGGAACTTACCACCTCATCAGTGAATGGAGAGAAAAGCCAGTGTTTTCACCCCAGTTTACAATGGAAAAATTGGTCAATAAATTATCCAATAAAACCCAGGTTTTCTGTACTCTCAAATGAGTAGTGCTTCAATTTCTTGTAATGGGACATTAATCTCTTCCGTGTGACCAGTTATCTCTTTGGGTGACCGGCACAATTTCCATTTGTCACCAACACACAGAAACTCCTCTAGAAGGAGCCTCGACTGGCCCACTCCACTTGGAGAAGAGGCAGTATATTGAGAAAGAATAGAGAGGGAGAGGAGCCAGAGCCAAGAGTGGGTGTCGCTTAGAATCACAGCGCTTGGACATAAAGGGACCTTTGAATCCATCCAGTGCAATCTCTCGTTTTAAAGATGAGAACACCGAGGCCCAAGATGTTAGTAACTTGCATGAGGCCCTGTGACTCCTTGATGCAGAGACAGGGCAGGACGCAGGCTCCAGGCCCGGGGCCAGCCTTCGCTGTTCTCCACACTGTGGAGTCATTTTCTCCCCCTCCCCCTCCCCCTCTCAGCAGAGCGCCTCCTTCTCTTAGATGGGAGCCAGACACTTCATGCCCAGTCTGGCAGTGCTGATGCTACAGCCGTGCATTTTATTTCTTTGCTTTATTTATTTATACCCAGCCTTGTTGCAAAAGGATTTAAGGCCGCTTGTAAAATCGCAAACAACAGAGCAAGGTAAAATAAATTTCAAATAAGTGAGAAAGATGAGACAAAGGAGTAAGTAGCTTCACAGCAGCTTTGCCCGGTACCATCCTGCTAGGGCTGTTGAGCGCCCAGCCATGAAGTCCGTGTGACGTCCATGAGGCCTGTGCCCACAGCCCCTCTAACTCAGCACTTTGGCAGGCTTTTCTCCCTGGCTGGCTTTAGCCCCTCTCTCCCTTTGTGGTCAAGATGCCCTTGAAGGTCACTTGGAGGGACTTGGAAATTCTCTTTAGTGGGTGACATTTGTAGGATTGATCACAGTGGTGATGGTGGCGGTGGTAGGGTTGTTGTTAAGGCCAGGCGAGAGAGAAGCGCTCGTTGTTACTCAGACCCTTCAGACCCTTCGAGCTGTCCCAAACCAGTGTCCTTCTTGGCCCCTTTGTTACATCCCTGCAGGCTGGGAGGAGGCTGCTGAGTGTAGCCAGAATTCACGGCCATTGCCTTGACTTCTCACCACCCCCTGATCATCTTTTATCCCTTTTGCACCATGCTGACTTCTGCTCAAGCTCTGATCTCTCTGTTTGGGCAGACCAGCTCCCTGGCTGCCTTGACTTCTTTGTTCAAGGGACCCAGGCGTCCTCCCTGCTCTGTGGAGCTCCGCTTCCCCCTACAGACAGACAGGCTTTGCCTCACGTGCACTCTCCTGGACTCCCTGGGCCTTGTCCCGACCCACCGCTGGTTTGGGTGTCTTCTTTGGTCTCTTTCAAGATCCTGGTGCTGCAGAGTGAATCAAAGCGAACCCCGGCAGAAAGCCCAGGACCCATGACCGCTCCCATCCCTCGACATGTTTGGAAACGTGCATTTTGTGGCTGTTGTGGGAACCGGCGTTGATTGGATCAGAGGTGCTAAGTGGTCTGCAAAGCCTAGGACAGTTCCGCCCAGGGAAAAATTATCCCACCAGAAATGCCAGGTGCATCCCTGCTGGTAAACACCGATAAGAACTCAGAAACGCCTGAATGTTTACAGTCATACGGTAGCATCAGAACAGCCACACTGCAGATTTCTTGGTTTGTGCCAAGAGTTTAGTGGGAGGAAATCACTAAATTATTTTTATCTACACACTGTGGTTAGAAAGAATTACATTCTGAAGGGTCAGGCCCTGCTGGGAATTGTTTATTTCGTTAGGCCGAAGTCGCATGGTCGGCCGGATCAAGCTGTGGCTCTACTCGGGTCACGTGTTGCCCTGCGTCTGGGAGCTGGTAACTTCTCAGGCTAGATGGGCACCCCGGGGTTGGTGAGGGCTCCATGAATCGCCAGCACAGCCTGTCACATGGTGCCATCAGATCACCCCAGGCTCCCGAAGTGGTGCTGGTGGCTGGCACAGCACCCGTGAGTTGTAACTGGTTGCACTGGGAAAATCTCTCCAGACGTTTTTTTCTGCAACAGGCAAAAGAACAGAGCACTCAAAATTAAATAGCCTATTGCCTGTCTTCAAAACCCACTGTCGTGCTCTTAGGCCTAAAAAATAATTTTTGAGGAGCACCTGCGTGGCTCAGTCAGCTAAGTGACCAACTCTTGATTTCAGCTCAGGTCATGATTTCACGGTTAATGGGTGCGAGCCCCACATTGGTCTCTACGCTGGCAGTGCAAGGATTCTTTCCCTCTCTCGCTGCCGTCTCCCCCTCATGCTCTCGCTTTCTCTCTCTCTCTCTCTCTCAAAATAAACTTAAATAATAATAATAATTTTTGAGCACACTGTCTAAGACAAGTTCGCTAGCCCTCAGACCACTAAAAACTGCTGGCCTGCTGATCCCTGCATTCTTTGGCTTTGCTGTGGACTGGCTAATTATTTCCTGATCTCTCCATGCATTATCTAACATGCTTTGAGTGCCTGTGATGTGCCAGGGCTAAGACAAGGTCTTTGACTTCAGCTCTTGAGGGTGTAGTGGAAGGGGGGTGGGGAGCGGGGGTAGGCCCAGGGTCAGTGCAGAGCCCTGTACGACACACTAAGTGGACACGTGCTTGGCGTGTCCTGGGAGCACCGAGAAGGGGACTTGAGTGCAACCTGGCAGAGGTGCAAGGTGACAGGATCTCCTATATCCCAGATGTGGTAACATTTGAACTGGGTCTTGAAAGAAAATAAAGAGTTAACCAAGGTGAAGAATGAAAGGGTGGATTCCAGGGAGAGAACACTGTGCACCAAGTCACAGAGGCATGAAACAAAAGACTCTCAGTAGTCCAGTGTGGCAGGAGGGAAGATGCCGGCGGGGGAGGGGAGGGGGGGGTACCAGAATAAGCCAGAGCGCCCGGTGCCCTGGAGACAAGCGCTGTGACAGATTCCTAGGGGCTGATTCTTCTGCAGCTCAAAGACACGAGAGGCCATTAGACATCCCTCAATGCCACATGTCAATCAAAATAATTAAAAGCAAAAGAAGTAGAAAGCTGGTTCATATATTCCAACATCCATCTAGCTTTCCTCCCCCCAAAAAAAGCTTTTGATAAAATAAGATGAAGCACCAAAAGATGTGTGTGTTCAATAGCAGGACATGAAGAGAGTAGAGAGAAACTAATAAAAATAAAATAAAATGTTAAAAAACTCAATCCCTGCAAAACCGAGTGATTGCTAACTCTGGATAGCAGAGCATTACCTGGGTTCAGAGTCTGACAAAGTTCAAGTCCTAAATTCAGGTTCTGCCTTTACTAACTTAAGTTTTAACCTCTCTAGACTTCCATTTCCTCTAGACATTGGGGGTGATAATACCAATCTCATCCTGTGCTTGTGAGGATTAAACCATGCCATCCCAATGGTTTTTATTACCAGCTTGTTATTTGTTGCTTTTTAAGATACTGACTTAATCCAGGGCAAGCATATGAGCCTCAGTTTATATGTATTATAGTATATGAGCCTCAGTTATCATTAGTGGAATAAAGACAAATCACAGGTTAGTTAATACAGTAGATCCTAGAAATAAAAGAATTCCTATTCATTTATGTTATTCATTGGACAGATGTCTATCACCCACTTTTTCATGGTCGGGCAAGGCACTGTGTGAGGCTCAGGGACTAGAAGAGGAAACCAGACAGACCAGGTCTCTGCTCTCATGAGGCTCATAATCCGGTGTGAAAAAGAATATGTGTTATGAGATCCCTTCCTGAAATCTACCCATTTCAGACTCACCCAGAGGCATGCTCACCGTGGACTGACCTCGAGCTGGTTTGGCCACACAAAACTCATAGGTTCTTTTTGGTAGGCAATAGTTGCCACTGTAGAAGGTTGTCGAAGGTTGAGGCACTGAGGACTGCTTCTCCCCCATAACCCCCCTACCAGGTTGTAGCGAATTCTAGTGTCACACTGAAGGCTGCCACAGATACAGCATTTGTCAAACAAACGTGTATCAACCAGCCAGTAGGAAGAAAACAATTGACTTAACCTGCTCAGTAACCTTGATGAAGTCCCAGCCTCCTCTCCTTTGAGGTATTCCAACCTTACCTTACACAGAAGGTTCACTCAAGGCAGTTGCAAGAATATTCTAAACACAGGTCTCTGTTTCCCTGAATCAGCATCATTCTGTCATCAAGCCTCCTATTTCCCCTGGCTGCACAAGGCAGCCTCGAGTGCCGTCCCTAAGGGTGAAGGGACAGGCCTTGCTGTATTCAAACACCCTTTTTATTCAAGGTTGGGGGGGTGGTCTCTAAAGGTCTTTGGCCAGCCACGTATCTTGAATACCTCTAACTTCACCAAAGAGAATCCATTTCTAGCCTCCATGATAGTAAGTCCCAAGTTTCACTAACAGAATTCACCCATTTCTTATGTTCAAAATGTTGATCAAAATATGGATAGCAAAAGGACTCACAGTAACCACCTTTGGGGTTTGTTGTTGTTGTTGTTGTTTTATTATGTTTTTTACCATAATTCCAGTATAGTTAATATGCAGTGTTATGTTAGTTTCAGGTGTACAGGATAGTGATTCAATACTTCTGTACATTACTCAGTGCTCATCATGATAAGTATACTCCCCATCATCTATTTCATCCACCTCCCCTGAAAGTAGTCACTTTTGGAGTGTGACCTCTCAGATTAATACTAGTTGCCCAATCTGGACTTTGTATTCTTTTTTTTTTTAATGTTTATTTATTTATTTTGAGAGAGAGTGTATGCAAGAGGGGGAGGGGCTGAGAAAGAGAATCCCAAGCAGCCTCCACAGTCAGTGCAGAGCCTGACATGGGGATCGATCCCACAAACCACAAGATCATGACCTGAGCTGAAATCGAGTCGGCTGCACAACCGGCTGAGCCACCCGGGTGCCCCTGGACTTTGTATTCTTGGTAGCGTGTGAGCTGATTACCCCTAGAGGTAAAACCTAGACTAACTGGCTCATGCACAAGAGAATACCAGTTATTCTCAAGTACTATTTTTTTCTATTTATTTTTACTCAAGTACTTTAAAGCAAATTATAGACAGTGTTAACGATGCTCCATTTCTCTCTCCTATTCGAAAGGCATGATTCCCAGTGCTGAGCCGGGCAGGGGGGCTGGATTATATCCAAAGTGACTATAAATCCTGGATTGTTCAGGGAAGTCACACAATGTATACCTGTTGCTCTGGGCCCATCCATTTAGCACTCCCTTTCACTTTCAGAGGTGTCCAGTTAGGATAATGAAGTATATGGTTACTCTATTTATAGAAAATGCAGTAGCACACAACAAAGAGAACATACCCAGGAGAATAGGGTTTGATTCCTGTCTCTACCACTCCCCAGTAGGCAGGCCTCAGGCAAATTGCCTCACCCTGATAAATCTTACTTTCCTCATTAGTAAACTGAGAGTAATACACTTGCTTGCTCTCCATCCATAGTCATTTTTCTTAAGTTTATTTATTTATTTTGAGAGAGAGAGTATGCATGCAGGGTAGGGGCAGACAGAGAGGCGGGGGGAGAGAATCCGGAGCAGACTCCATGCCACTAGTATAAAGCCCAACGTGGGGTTCCAATCCACGAACCGTGAGATCATGACCTGAGCTGAAATCAGGAGTCGGACACTTAACCAGCCGAGCCACCCATGCGTCCCCGTAGTCCATTTTTAAGAGAGATACCAGTTATCCCATGGATGTGAATAAACTTGGTGGAGAGAACGGCACTAACAAGAGTTAGGGGTTATTCCTGTTCTTAAAGCCAACATTGGTTTATGCTTTGATTTGACTCTGGCTTGGGGGAAAATTAGCTTTGGAATATAGATCATGTCTGCTCTTACACTTGCCTTCCTATAGAATGGAGAGACCCGTGTGTAGCCTGTTTCTTCCAGCGAAGCAAGAGCCATCCCCTTACTGCTTGGGCATTTACTTTTCCCCTTAATTCCATCAGAGAAGAGAACATGAGCCTTACAAGTAAAACCATAAGCCCTTCTTTGGCCTTAAAGTGCATTAATGTAAAAAATTTCCAGTAAAGATTCAATGTACCCTTCTTTATATGTGTAGAACTCTTGAAAGTTTGAGAAGCTATCGTAACTAGTGAGAGCCAAAGGTGAAAGGCCCCACATGAGTATACCACCTTGTTGATGCCTAGCCGGGACAAAGGTTCCCATGGCAACAGTCACAACCAAGGTGGGGATAGGGTGGGGTGCCCCTCCCCAGCAGAAGTACTGTTTTGCTTAATAATGTAGAATTTTGTTTCTTCAAAATGAAAATTGATTTTTTTCTTATTATGAAAGTAATACATTGTAAACACTGCCCAAATTTCAGGAAATATAAGAAAGTAAATATTTTGGTGTAAAACTTTATAATCATGTTTCTATGTGTATGTGTTTGTCTATGTGTTGTACATGTGTATCTGTATGCATATATCTTATATGTTAAAAAATAAAAGTGGAATCCTATTATAGACATTGCTTTGAAATCTGCCTTTTTTTTTTTTCGTTTAAAATTGGTGTGGACACATTTCACTAAATATAGATCTACATCATCGTTTTTATAGCTTCCTAGCATTCCATGGAATAGATGTGTCAGCAATTTACTTCACCAGTGCCTGATTGCTTGTTATTTAGGTCTGGTTAGGGGCACAGTATCTACCCCTTTCGGTGTAATTTTTTAAAAATCAATACAAGATATCTACTCCTAACACACGCACGTGCGCGCGCACACGCACACACACACACGCTTCTCAGAATTCCACCAGGGGATGATTCATTTATTTATTAGCTGGCGGCCTTTGCATTTAGGTGGAAAGACTTCTGCTAGTTGAAGCATAGGGCAGGGGGAGCCGGTCAGCAACAGGACACAGGGCAGCTCAAGGTGGGAAGCCAGGCCACTGCATCGCAAAGAGCCTGGAGCAGGCTGTTACTTGCCCAGTAACCTCCTCATACCCCAGAGCCCGGATCTGCTCATTCACCGAACAGCGCTGCTGCCGGGAGCTTCTGTCCTTTCATAGCCCTTCAGCTGCGAAAGGGCCTAATCATCAGAATACTCCTTTCAAAAAAGAAAGACGTGCCATGCAGGCGTTTGCATGTGGCGCAGCCAATAACAACTCAGTATCACGAGCTCTGCCACCGAGTGAAGCTCCTTGGGAACGTGTCCAGGAGCGCTTGAAGAGCACCAAGTGCCATGGGGCATCCAGGGGAGCAGCCTCTGGGCTTTCCCTGAGAAACAGCTTACACTTAGCTTGTACAGGAACCTAGCACACTTGATGGTCTGATGTCCAAGTTTGGCAAATTAGCACTCTGGGCAGGACTACGGAGGCAGGCCCTGCCAGTAGAGAGAAGTGACACCAGAGTGCAGAAAAAGGGAAAAGGCACAACGTGGGGAAGCCGAGGCCCCTCTTGTGCAAGGGCAAATCACCCTGCTGCAAACTGCAGGTACTACCCGTGATGACAAGGCACTTAGTTCAGGGAGACCAACATTTTTTTTTTCTTTATTTTGAGAGACAGAGAGAGCACAGGTGAGTGTGAGTGGAGGAGGGCAGAGAGAGACAGACAGACAGAATTCCAGGCAGGTTCTGCACTGTCAGCACAGAGTCAGACTGGGGCTTGAACTCACGAACCATGAGATCATGACCTGAGCTGAAATCAAGATGCTTAACTGACTGAGCCACCCCGGCTCCCCATTGACCAACATTTTAAACGGCGGAATACAAGAGAAAGTGTCAGAGTGTCTTTTACTTAGTGAAGATAAATGTTATCTTTTGAAACTCTGGTCACATCCGGGTGCTCATGTTAGGGCAAAGCGTAAAATTTGTGACTTCAGGTGGATCAGGGTCAGGAAGTTTGAAGGCTACAGATGTAGGACTCTGAAGTCATCACCACTTTACAGCAAAGTTTAGAACGGAATGCCCTGAACAGTGATCTTGAGTTATAAAAAAAAAAAAAAAAAAAAAAAAAAAAAGGATCAAATAATGTTCAAAGTCTACCATTTAAGAGGACAAAGTACAGTGAGATGAAGATCTTTTGGAAAGATTTGTTACAAAGTGCCTCCAATTTTTTTGAAGATTTAGTGTTTTAAATTTTAAATGGAAAGCCTTTCTACCTTCTCCCTAACTTGAATCACAAACATAACTTTTAAAAACACAAAATCTGAGGTGCGTGGGTGGCTCATTCGGTTAAGTGTCTGACCCTTGATTTTGGCTCAGGTCATGATCTCACGGTTCCTGAGTTCGAGCCCTACATCAGGCTCTGTGCTGGCAGCATAGAGCCTGCTTGAGATTCTCTGTCTCCCTCTCTCTCTACCCCTCCTCCACTTGTTCTCTCCCTCCCTCTCTCTTTCTCTGTCTCTTTCCCCCTCTCTCAATAAGTAAACTTAAATAAAATAAAAACAAAATTTGACTGGAGGGGAAGAAAAAGAGAAACCTGAAAAATTAAAATAATTAATTAAAATAGAATTTTAATTAAAACACCAGGTCTGAGATACATTTAAGGTGAAGGCAGGGGCGCCTGGATGGCTCAGTCGGTTAAGCGTCCGACTTCGGCTCAGGTCACGATCTCGCGGTCCGTGAGTTCGAGCCCCGCGTCAGGCTCTGGGCTGATGGCTCAGAGCCTGGAGCCTCTTCTGATTCTGTGTCTCCCTCTCTCTCTGCCCCTCCCCCATTCATGCTCTGTCTCTCTGTGTCTCAAAAATAAATGTTAAAAAAAAATTTTTTTTTTTAAGGTGAAGGCATTCACCTTCCAGGTACACCTAATAAGGTATGCATATATCTATCTTTGTGATGGGCGTTAAGAGGAATTTCACTCATTCATTCAAAACGTGTAGTGAAAACTCACAGCAGGGTTTCTATGCTTGGCTAGGCATCAGCCTCCAAGATAAAGGAGACTTGGGATTGTCCCTCAAGGAACTTACAGTCCAGTAGTCCAGTTCCAGTCAACCCACATGTAAAGCCATTTTGCAAATTGTGTACAATACGGCTAAGGCTGGTTGAAATTGATACTCTCCTAAAACCCTAGGGTATGTGGCCTCCGAATGTGTACAGCCAGCCCCGTGGCTTTGGTCCTGAATCCACATCAAGAAGGATTAAGCCAAAAGCCAGTCCCAGATCCAGTCAGGAAGGCTGGCACAGTCCCTGTAAATCCAGGCAAAAGTGAAGAGCCCTGAGCTGGGTCGCAGGTCCTGACCTGAAAGTGTGCAGGGCAACGTCAGGGGCAAGAACCCAGCTGCTGGCATGCTTATCTTGCTTTCTGTCTCCTGTCACCTCAGGCCTCTGTCTTTTTTTGGCTCTATCCTTTTCCTGACCAGCTTTCCATATATCCGGGCCATGTTTTGAAGACCTTACTGGTCCCGGACCAGCTTCCTCCTCTGTGTATGTACTCAGATGCAGCTCCCTTCGCTAGGGGGAGTCCAGATGCCCAGAGTGTGGGCCCAGGGTCCTAACTTTGTCTCCGTCCACGCCATCTTCCTCCTGGATGTACTGTCCTCAGCTGCCTTCCCAAAACCACTGTACCCATCAACACAGTACTACTTGGCTGGTCTAGGGTAGAACTACCTCTGTTAAGCACACCAATACTAACTACAAGTTTCTGTTAATATCCCATATCCCTCTCTTCTACTAATTGGATAATTTAATTTTGATTAATTTGATACTTTTGCTAATTCGATATCACAGATTCAGTGGTCATGCCTCATGGATTTTCACAAGTTCTGATTTTAAATCTGTCTTCCCTAAGTATACCAGTGCCTGTCAAACCACATGTTCTACTTTTTGGCTTACGAAAAAACGGACTCTATGCTCCAAGAAGTCACAAGTTATGTGGAAATATTCTACGCATCTTGTATCTTGTAAGCAGTCGAGTTTTCTTGCTGAGACTGTTCACATTTACCCAGTCCCCGTATTCTTTTTAAGCAGCATGGATGCAAATGTCATGTGGTCACCAAAACAACTTCAACTAAACCAGTCAGAGGGGCCACCTGGCATCCCCCCAACCAAGAGCCTCTCCAGTCACCAAGAGCTTGTGGATTTGGTTGGTCCTCACCATCTCTAGGCTGCTTTAGACACTTTGAACGTAAAGTCCACCTCGACACCCAGCTTCCCTGGCCTTTGGTTCTGTGTTTTGTAGTGTTGTGTTTTCAGGGAGGAAGGAGGGGGAGAGAGATTCATAAGGCAGTGACTGAACACTCGAGAACTTTGTAATCTTCACTTCCTGACTGTCACCCCTCCTGCCCTCCCCATTCGGCATCTCTGGTCATGGCCCTGAGACCAGGGATCCGACCAATGTTCCCATTCACCCTTACAAGCCCTGTGGCCATCTGTAGGAACTCACTACCACGTCCCCTCGGAGGAAGTGCCCCAAACCTGCAATGAACTAGTTCACAATGTACCACACAATAGTAATATCATTTTCTGTCAAGCCATGAGTGTCCACTTGCCACACGCAAGGAACAGGACAGCGGGACCCTTCGTTTGGTCCAGTGTTTTCAGTGGCCTCTGCTACCAGAGAACTCAACAGAAGCATGACTCGGAAACACAACTGTTGAAGAAGATATCCACCAAATAGTGTGCTAAGCCAAATCCCTCCTACAATGCAACACAGCACAGACAGCACACCTTACAAATGTACATGACATGACGCCCAGGGTAGCAGACCTGCTGGGACATTCCACTTGGTCTCCTCCTTGGACTGGGATTAGATGAAGAGCCAGGGGTTACCATGCCGGTAAACTAATCAAATCAAAGAAGGACAGGGTGGAGGTCGTTGCTTCCTATTGGGATAGTAGCTCTGGAGTACAGATGTCTGAAGCTCCCAGGTGTGGAGGGAAACCCTCCTGTGTTTGAGAGTTGCAATCTGAGCCTGCTACAGAAAAACCACAAAGACAGGGATTTCTGGGAAAATCTAGTGAGATGATGTGCTTTTATAATACAACCACTTTTGTGGCCTTTTTAGTTCGATCATTATGTGTTCTGGAGACATGATAGAGGCAAGGAAGAAAGGCCAGGTTGGGAATTAGGAGACCCAGTGTTGCTTATAATTTGCAGTGTGGCCTTGGACGTGGTTTGTAGTCTCTCCAGAATCTCAGTGCACTTGTCTGAAAATGGAAATAATAAAGCCCGCCACTTTGAAAATGCTTTGTGAATATAAAACACCACACCAGCACTCTCTGAGCCTCAGTTTTCCTCCTTGGTTGAATGGGCCCTGCCCATTCAGGGTGTTTCTGAGGATCAAATCATATAACGTGCATGTAAACCATGGAGTTCTATGTGAAGGACACAGCTCACAAAAATTCTGGTGTCACTTTGTGGGGTCAGTTGCCAACCCAGAGGCCAGGGCTGGTTTGAGACTCACTTTGCCCAACCTGAATGGGTCAGCCCTTCCCGCTCCCCCCTCCCCCACCCCAGCCTTCTTCCTCCCCAGCTCCTTCCTTTGTCTGGTAAGCTTTAAATTACCTTTGCTCTTCCCTTTTGATCTGTCTGGCAACTGCCCTGTCTCACTCCAGGGGGGCTCCATTTCAGATCCCAGAGAAACCCTGTCTATATATAGCTTGTAAAAAAATGTGGTTTCCTTTGGGAGGAAAGTGGGAGCTACCATGTGCGTTCACGTCCACCACCATTATACTGGTGACCCCCAGAACCGGAGACACAACATTTACTCTCCAGAATAAACATGAGTATGGCCCAAGGTTACAGTAGCTTGTATAAACAACCTGTTACTACTTACTGCTTTTCTCTAAACTCCTGGAGTGGGGAAGTGGCAACATTTTATTCTTCAAATCAAAGACAGGTGATAGACAGGGATGATAGATAGATAAATAGATAGAGTGGACCAAGAAAGAATTCCCTGAAAATTTAAGCAAACAGGCATTTATTTGGGCAATTAGAATTGCAATTGAAGAGACAGATTCAAGTAGAATCTGGACCATGATCTGAGGACGACAAAGAGAGGGCAGGGCTGTATACTCAAGGCTGCGAGTAGAGTTCTCATTCAGATCCTCTATGCAAAACAGGGATTGAAACTAGATTAACTGGGATTGGTTGGGTTCATATGCAAATAAGGGATGGAAACTTGTTTGTAGCAAGGGCTCTTTTGGAAGTGAAGAGTGAGGATTCTGGTGCCATGCTGAGGGGGAAGTTAAGTCCCAGCTGAGGGCTTGCAGCTGGCTGAAAGGTTTTTAAAAAGTTCACGGTTCCTGCGAGAAGGACGTGCACAAATTCCTCCTCCCTTATGGCCTCCTGACCCCATTTTAAAAAGAGACTTGCTTAGTTAGGCTTGCTTGCTGCGTTTTGAAATCTCCTTTGACAGAGAGGTAGATAGATAACATAGATAGATGGATGGATGGATGGATGGATGGATGGGTAGATAGATAGATAGATAGATGATAGATAGATAATGGGAGGAGGGCTTGAGCCCACTCAGCAATTTAAAATTTTTCACTCTGGGGCGTTTGGCTGGCTCAGTCAGAAGAACATGTGACTCTTGATCTTGTGATTGTGAGTTCGAGCCCCAAGTGGGGTGCAGAGACTACTTAAATGAATTTCTTCTTAACTTAAAGTCAAAGTAATGTAAAAATTTCTCACTCTTACATCTACGCCCCAGTTCTCTTCGAATTCAGTTCTCTCGAATCCTCGCATAACTCTAAAATTTTATCTGGTTAATTGTCTTGGTCCTAAAATGAAACCATGCATAATGCATTCTGGGAAAGAAATGGAAAACCTTGTTAAATAAGCGATTCAAGCATTCCTTTTTATTTTGCCAGATGAAAATAGTTTATTCACTGTCACCAAAAGAACACAGGCTGCAGCCCCGATGAAGGAGAAAGATTGACCCAATCAACCCTAGACTCCAAGGGGACAGGGAAACCTTTCTCAGGACCAGGTCAAGAAACAGCCCAGGGACACTGCCCCCTCTGTTTGCTTCCTGTGTGGCTCAGTGATCTCAAGGCACAGAGCAGGGAACTTGGAAGTCCCTTTCCTGTGTCCTGAAATCTCCATTCAGCACGCCCCTTTTTTTTTTCTCCTGTGGCATTTGCCAACTTTCAAATTCCGATGCTCCTGCCGTCACCCCCAGATGTGCACCAAGGCCTCAGCATTTGCAAAGTCTCTCAAGTCAATCTCTAAGTAAAAGATGCTTCAAGGAAGCACCCAGTTCCTTCTGCCTAATAACTGCAGTTTGTCATGTGACACCTGCCCCTCCCCCCCCCCACCAATTCTCTCTGAAAACCCCCACCCACCCCACCAATAAACTAGGTTGACGTCTGTCCTTTATCTGCCAACATCTACATTTCCTTCAAGGTGGTAATCTTTTGCTTTTGTTATTGAAGTTCTGCTTGATTCTTAATTGTTACCCCATAGCTTTGGAGCCTGCATAAACAGTTAACAAAAACACGGCGCACGAGGCAGCCGTTTCGCTTTCTGTGCTTGTTGTTCTTGGCACCGGGTCAGTTCTATGAACTTCTGGTGTCCAACTGGTAGGACCTGAAACTCTGTGTTTAACAAGTGCCTGTAGTCAAAACAGTTGGCGTGTGCAAGCTCGGGCCGCTGGTACTGCTGCGGCTGGTCAGCCCGGTCCTGGACTGTGCAGAACACCGAATCACGTTGCTGCGTTTTGGGGCTGGGCTTTTGTTGTTTCGCTGTTGGGTTTGTTTTTTGTTGTTTTCTTTTTTTCCTTTTTTTTTTTTTCCTCTTTTTTGTGATGGCATCCGTGCTAATCTGGATCTCTTCAGGTTCCAAAAGTACAACATGTTTACAGTCGACGTAGAATCAGATTAAGTTGGCAGCCTGAGTCTCTCTGTAAGTGGTTTTAGTTTACATTTCTTCTGCTAGCAGGATGTTTTGCATAATTTTGCTGATCCTGGGTTATTTATAGACTTTTTTGAAGAAACGGGGATGCATGAGAGTTTTCTGTTCTAACTGTGGAAAGTGAAATCCGTTTCTGCAGTGAGGAGGGAAGGCGGCCGGGCATGTTCAGCAGAGGGTTATTTTAGCTCTTGAAAATTAATTTCTCCTCGAGGTCACTTGATAACATTCCGGAGCCTACACTCCAAGCCACTGACATCAGATACCCTGATGATTGTCTTAGGACGTGTTGTTTTCCTTTTAGTCGGTCAGAAATGGAGCAAAATGAAAGTCATGATGCCATTTCCTCTGGGGCGCTCTGGGAGGGTGGATGCAGTGATTGGGTATTGTTTCAAACGTCCGAAGTGGGTTTGCGGGGGTTGTTTCATCCCACCCTCGGGCACTGTGTCCGCTGGCCACCGCAGCAGCCTGCCCAGAAGCCGGTTGGCGGGACCCACCGAGAGCCTGGGGGAGGGGCAGAGGAAGGACAGCCGTCGGGAAGTTAGTGGCTATTCAAGTTTGTCCTCATCTAAATGACAGTGATACTCAGGTGTTTGTAACATTTAAAAAAAAAAAAAAGTCATTGACTGCAGGATGGCTTAGTGGCTAATGCATTATCGGTTTGATCTTCTAGCCTGGGGGTAGCACCTTCTGGTAGCACCTTTGGCGGGGGGTGTGTATGAATGGAAGGAAATCTGGGCACGTTCGAAACCACTACACCAGGATGAACACTGTGTGAAAGGGTTTCCTATAATATTTACTAGAACAGTTGGCTAAAAATTGCCTTGCTTTGCCCACTGAATGGCTGTGTGATTAAATCACCCCTTGATAGCGTACCTTGAGCCCTCCCATCTCTGCGCCGGCTGCCGCCAGAATTTGCATGGGTAAGTAGCACGTTCATCAGCATAATGAGTGTGGAGTCCCCAGTCTAATGGTCCAGGAGAACGCCGTAATTGAGACACTTCATTGCGCCTCGGGTTAAATATTTTAAACCAAACAAATCGGGAAGGAGGGAGAAAACGGGAAACATCGTTTGGGCCGCGTGAAAGGCCTTCTAATTGGGGAGTCCGCCCTGACTGGGGTCCTTGGGCCCCTCACAGACAGGTCCACATCTCCTCTCACCCCCACCATCACCGAATCACACCCGCAAATGAAAATGGATGGTTGAGCCGGAAATTTCCGAGGTAGTGAAAGTGACATAGTTGTAACTGCTAAGTGCTACCAAGAGCCGATTTTCTTCTCTCTCTTCCATGTTTCTCTCGTCGATGGGAGAGTGGGTTCTTTTTTGGCGTTGTTTTTGGTTTGATTTGGTTTGGTTTTTGGCCTCCACTAACCTTGCAGAGAATGGCGATGAGGCTGTCTTGCTTTTGGTCCTTGAGTGTGGAGTGTGCCCTCTGCTTCCTCACGGTAGCCCTGCCGCTCTGGTGAAGAACAAGTTAAGCCCTTTTGTCCCAGCAGAAAAAGACTCGTACAGCGGGGCTGAGGAGCTGGCACTCAGGCCCAGACATTTACCATCAGACTTTGGCCTTCTCGCTGCCCCATCCAAACCCGCGAACTGCACTGCTGATGCAGGAGACCTTTTGTTCCAATGTGATTCCAATCTGCCCCCAAGGATGCGGCCCCTACGACACTTCCCTTTTCCTCCTCCTGTATTAAGGTTGAGCTAGGATTTGAGGCTCACCTTTTGGAGGCCCCGGGTTTGAGGTGTGTGTTGGTTTGTGTGCATGTCAGCCAGCAGTGATTAAGGGGGCTCCTGCCCTGCTGGGTAAATAAACTCATGGCCAGAGTGACTTTAGAGACATGAAGGAACCTACCTACCTTTACGACAGTGTTGAAGCAGGATGGCAGTGATGACAGAAAGGTTTCCCAGTCATCCTGCCCTGGGGCTTTTGCATTTGAATTAGCCAGACCCGCCCACTTCAGGATCCTAGAGAAAATGAAGGCACTGCTATTTGCCAGACTCCTAGACTTTGTTGCCCCTCCCAGGCCCTCCCAGCTGCCCGCCAACAGCTTTCAAATACCCTCCTTCCACGCTTTGGTTGCCTCTGCCGGTCTGGAGAGAGCTGTGGTTGGACTGATAATTGATCTGTGTCTGGGCCTCTTGGCAGCATTAGCATTTGTGGGTCCATCTTCTCTCCTGGCCCCCAGGGAGTGGTTCTGCTGGGCCCCACACTCAGTGGGAAACCCAGGATCTGTCAGGGTCCTGCAGTCTGCCGGAAGGCCAAGGCATCCGGGGCAGAACTTGGAGATTGGGTGGGTCCCTGGCCAGAGGCAAATTTGGGCCAGATGGTCTGAGTTGGTTTGTCAAACCTGTGAGGGTTTGGTGGCCCTCCACACTCTGGTGGCTACCTCACTCTGCTATTGGCCCACTCATCCCCAAGGTCTTAAGCTTTTCTGGAACAGCAGCAATAACATATAGATTAGGCAGAACCCCCAAAAGTAAGAGGCCGAACAAGAAAATAAGCCAATGGAAGGAGTTGGTTACTCCTTGGCTGTGGCTTCGTCACCCTGTTTCCAACCAGCCCCTTGTGCACCTGCTGACCAACTCAGCCTCAGTCCACCAAGGCAGGCAGGATTTGCCAGTTGTCAAGGACCAGTAGATTGCCCCCACTTTGACCTTGTTACAGTTTGCCATCGAAGTGGCACATCCCAGACTAAGGAGGGAGATATATTTGATCTACGCCATGTCAGAGGGTAGGAGTCCCTTGTCCCCTGTCCTCCATACTATACTTTTTCTCTCCAATCTGGTGAACAGGAAGGGCTTTTAGGTAAATCAACTGTATTAATTTGCTAGGGCTATTATAACAAAATACCACAGCCTGGGCAGCTTGAACAACAGAAATTTAATTCTTCACAGCTGTGGAGGTTAGAAGTCCCGAGATCAAGGTGCCAGCCACGTTGGTTTCTCCGGAGGCCTCCCTCCTTGGCTTCTAGACGGCCATCTTCTTGCTGTCCCTTCATCAGGTTGTTCCCCCGCCCTCACCCTCACCCCTTCCATGCACACACCTAGTGTCTCTTTCTCTTCTTATGAAAGGACTCCAGTCATATTGGATCAAGGCCCACCCTCGCTGGCCTCATTTGAACTTAATCACCTCTTTAAAGGCCTTATCTGCCAATACAGTTACATTCTGAGGTATTGGCAATTGGGACTTCAACGTATGAATTTGGGGGCAACATAATTCAGGCCATAACACCAGCCAACTAAGCCTGGTCCCACCTCAGCCCCACTCATTAGCAGCATCAGAACACTGCAGTAACTGCCATGATGTAGAGGTTCATCTGTGACTTGTTCCTGCACATGTGAGTGTGTAGAATCAGGCACCATCTCTCTGTGTGGGTGCACAGTCAAAGGGAACGCAATGAGAAAAAGACAAAACATGTTCCTAGTCACAAGATGAAGTCACCAGTGGCTGTGAAAAGTCTGAGTTAGCTTTCAGTGTGTTCTATTATGATCTTTAGATGACTTCAGCAGCCCACCCGTCTCGAGGAAGGCTGTTGGAAGGGTGGGTTGAGCAAAGGTAGCTCTCAGACCAGGGGGCCCCAGAAGTCATCTGACAGAAAGTGTTACCTTCCCTTCTGAGCCTCTTCCTCCTGGTGCCATTCTGGGCAAACTCCCTGATATGTGAATAGATTCGTTTGCATGATCTTCTCTGGGTCTTGCCAACAACTATGTATATATATTTAAATCTGCCCTCAGTGTTCATTCCCTGTGGAAGTTGGGAAACCAGCCTTCCATGGACTAGGAGAGGAGAAGTTAGCCAGTTATCATTTCCCATTTCAATGGCTGCTCTTTCCCCAGGGACTTGTGGTTGGCCATTGATCTTCCCTCCCTCTTCCCTTGCTATAGGATATCTTTGACCTGGAGATGCTAGGGGCCAGCAGGTTGATCTCTGGTAGCCCTTTCCAAGAATTTTCCCCCAAGATCTTTTCTTAGTAAAGAACATTTGTTCCCTGAGGATGCAGCCACTCTCAGCCAAGACCAGAGCAGAGTTTCTAGGGCCCCATCCTGAGAATGGCAGCCACCAAAGCCTGGTGTTCTTAGAAACTACCAATGGGGACAGAAACCCAAGGATGAGTTGTGGTCAAGCTACAGGGGATCCCGGCTCTTCATCACCTGCCGGGTTCCTGCTGCAGATGACTCAGGTTCTGGTCTCCACGAGGGGACCATGGAGAGATAGTGTGTTCCTGCAGGCTAGTGGAGGATCTATTACCCTTTGTGAGGCAGCCTGGATTTTGGTCTGAGACAAAAGAGAAGGTGATTGCTGTAGGGAGAGGAGGTCAGGAATCAGCTGCTCCGTGCTGGCAGCCTGAGTGCCAGAGGAGGTGGGATCTGGGTTATTTGTAACGGTAATAATCATAAAACTGCTCTTTTCTGTATGCATGGCCTGACTCAACTTTTAGACCTCTTTTACATGCCTGATCTCATTGGCTCCTCCTTATAGCCTTGGAGAGGCAGGTATTGTTAACCCCAGAGCATGGAAATTCTGGAAGGAGAGCCCGGGTTGAGACTCCAGCTCCTGGACACCAGTGCTCCTTGTATTGATTTCAGCTGCCTAATGTCTGTATTTGGTTGCCAGTAAGGAGGTAGTTTGCAAATCAGAAAACCTGGTTTGTGTGTTTTTTCATTGTATTTCTTGTCAGTTATCAAAGCCACATTCGATTGCTCATATGTGCAATGCCTCGCTCTAAGACCCTTACGCTTAATCATTACCACCACTGGTAAGAGGAGGGCTGTTGGTAGCCCCACTTGTCAGTTGTCACTGAGATCCTTACTAGGGAAGAGGAGGAAGTGTGGGCTATGTGACACACCTGCCCTGAATGGTCAAGAGTGCTGTTCACAGGTCACTGCCACGGAGGGGGATGTTGCACACTGCTTGGCTGTGTCTTTTTCCACATTATAAGCAAGGGTTTGGAAGAGGAATGGTGTTGGTGGCAGGTCTATCAAGTTTTCAGGGGCCAGATTTGGGAGGGTGAATGGATACATGAGCGGGTAGAGCAGTAGACTACATCCAACCAGATGACACTTTTTTTTTAATGTTTTTATTTATTTATTTTTTTGAGACAGAGAGAGACAGAGTATGAGCAGGGGAGGGGCAGAGAGAGGGGGAGACACAGAATCTGAAGCAGGCTCCAGGCTCTGAGCTGTCAGCACAGAGCCTGATGTGGGGCTTGAACTCATGGGCTGTGAGATCATGACCTGAGCTGAAGTTAGATGCTTAACTGACTGAGCCACCTAGGCGCCCCTGGATGACACTTTTAAAGAACACCTGTGGGTACGTGGCTTGGCAGAAAAATGTGTGAAATAAGACTTAGGGGTGGTTCAATTGTCAAAAATAAAAAATCTAGGCTGGGGGTGGGGCACCTGAGTGGCTCAGTCTTTTAAGCATTCGACTCCTGATTTCTGCTCAGGTCGTGATCTCACAGTTCATGAGATTAAGCTCCGCACTGGGCTCTGCGCTGACAGTGCAGAGCCTGCTTGGGATTCTCTCTCTCCCTCTCTCTCTGCCCCTCCCCTGCTCGCACGTGCATGCATTTGCACCCTCTCTCTTTCAAAATAAATAAACAGCTAAAAAAATGTAGGTTGGATCTCTAGCTACATTAATAGGAGGATAATGTCCAGGAAAGACAGCTAGGAGCTGCTTGGACCCCATCTGTAACATTCTTTCACCTGAGTTCCACAGTCTATGAAGGACAGACGGTAGAGCCAAAGAGGACCCAGAGAACAGAATAGTGAAAATGATGTTTTGTGAGGAAGGGTTTAAAAAGACCTCTGGGTGTTTTGCCTGGAGAAAGATTTCAAGGAGCAAATATTTGGCAAGATGTTCCCTGGAAGGGAAATAAGACCGGTTCAAGGTGACCCCCACAGAGCAGAAATGGGATTCATGTGTGGCATTGCAAAGCAGCTTAAGTAGGGGAGACACTCCAACAGCCATGGAACCACCATGCTGTCTCACCTGGTGCACGCCTGGAAGGTCCCATTGGCAGTGGGGTCTGCAGGGGAGAAGCAAGCCTGGGTGGCCCCATGATCAGAGTGCTGAGGAGGCCATAACAACCCCAGAAAGGGTCTGGCAGGGATCAGGGAAGTGTGGGGCTTCTTCTGGCCTGTTGGGAGTCTGTTACTCTGTCCCAACCTCAAGCTCTAAGAGCTGGGTGCCTTTCATGGCAATGATGATTCCATCACAGGAATGGTGATCCCCTTGATGGAAACAACAGCTGTATGAGAGACGAGGAGCTGGCGGAGGGGGCTGTGCCTTAGTACCTGGTGTGTGTGTGTGTGTGTGTGTGTGTGTGACATTGTTTAAAACAATCACACTTCTTCATACACCTGAGTTGGCCTTGTTTGAGAACTACTATCTTAGAGTGCCTGTGAGCTGACTCCTTAACTTAAAAATTACCTCCTTTAAGTGATTCCAAGAAAGGTTTTTTTTTTTTTTTTAAGTGTTTATTTATTTTGAGAGAGAGAAAGGGAGAGAGAGAATCCAAAGCAGGCCCCATGTTGATTTCATGAACTGTGAGATCATGACCTGAGCCAAAATCAACAGTCGGTCGCCCAACCAACTAAGCCACCCAGGCACCCCCCAAGAAGGGTTTTTAAGGGAACTCTTGAGTTATCCTGAAGCAGACTGTTTATAGTGATGCTATGAGCATTTGTATACAAGGATTTGAGTACATGTTTTCAGTTCTTTTGGGTATGTACCTCAGGAATAGAATTGTTGGATTGTGTGGTAATTCTATGTTTAATTTTTTAAGGCACTACCATGCTGTTTCCCATAGAAGCTGTACCATTTTACATTCCTACTGACAATGCCTAAGGGTTCCAATTTCTCCACATCCTTGCCAACATTTTTTATTTTACGTTTTTGGTTGTTTTTGGTTATTGTTCTATATATAGCCAATCTAGTGGGTGTGGAGTTGTATCTCATCGTGGTTTTGATTTGCTCCCTAATGACTAACAATGTTGAGCATCTTTTCATGTGTTTGTTGGCCATATGCATATCTTCTTTGAAGAAATGTCTGTCCAAGTCCTTTGTCCATTTTTTAATTGGGTTTAACCTGCCTGTTTCTGTATTTAGAATTAAGGTTCTAAACTTCCTATTCCTCAGATGCTAGAACAGTAGTAGTAAAAATTGCATCTTTTTATCTTAAACCACCTGTTTGCTGAGAACTTAGGCCACCAACTTACTACTGGGCACCTGAGGTAACAGGAGAGAACAGGGTGAAAGAGGCAAGGGAAGGTGCTCCGGAAGGATTGAAGGGCTCTGAGAGAGTTGGCCGGTAGAAGCTGTTCACATCTCTGTCCTCCAGGTCATCCTGGAGCTCAGCAGAGACTAGGAAAGCTGTTGACATTTGTCTCTGGAATGACTTTGGCTCGCAAGCCATAGAGCCTGCCCTTTCATCTGTGCAACATTGCAACATCCAGCTGGCCTCCTCCTGACAGTCCCCTGAGCGGGGTCAGTGTACCCATGAGCCCTTGACCCACTGGCCTCGCTCGGGTCTGGAGGAGAAGGCTCACAGCCTTACCCCTGGGAGCAGACTATCCCCAGGCAAAGCTGGAAGTGATGGGGAAAAGGGGGCTTAATGCCCCGTCCAGCAAAGCTGGGTCCAGCAGGTGGTCGGGTTATGCCACCTCATTCCCAGGGGCCCCATTCCAAAGACATGCAACTGTGGAAACCAGTGCTACTTTGCTATCCGGCACAGCCCCCTCCCAGTCAGAAATGGATTAATTCTCCATTCTGGGAAGAAACTCTCTACAGGAGGGGAAAGGAAGCCAAGAACCCAGAAGCCCAAAGTCATGTTCTCTTGAATTATTCTCCCCGGGAGCCTCCCTCTCCCTCTTTCTTATGCTCTTACGGTTCCAGAGGGATGGTCCCATCATGGGACCATCTTACAAAGGCAGGTAGGCCCTGCCCAGGTTGTGTGACATGTCTCTAGATGATTCAATGTCCCCATGGTCTGAAGTTCTCCATAGGAGCCATACCTCTGACCCTTGTAAAGCTTTTGTCTCTTAAAAGCTTGTTTTTATTTTTCCTTAGGAGAAGGCATATACTCCTTAGCCAGGACTGACTTAAGGTTTATCAGGTAATAGCCAGGTTTTGCAAAGAAATGTTGGATGAAACACGGGAGAGATCTCAGTAGAAGATAAAGTTGCCCAAATGCACTTTGCCACTGGGTGTTTTTGATTGAGGTGAAATTCACATAACAAAATTGATCATTTTAAATGTTTTACTTGTTTTGAGAAAGACAGAGAGCATGAACTGGGGAGGGACAGAAGGAGAGAGACAAAATCCCAAGCAGGCTACATGCTCAGTGCAGAGCCCAACATGGGGCTCTATCTCACAAACTGTAAGATCATCACCTGAGTGGAAATCGAGAGTCAGACCTGTAACTGACTGAGGCAGCCAGGCGCCCCACAAAATTAATTATTTTCAAGCATACAGTTCAGTGGCACTGAGTCCATTCCCGGTGCTGGGTCATCATCACCTCCACCTAGTTCCAAAACATTTTCATCAACCCCAAAAGAGACATTATAACCATTAAACAGTCACTCCCCACTGCCTTCGTCCCCAGACCCTGGCACTCACTGACCTGTTTTCTGTCTGTATGGATTTACCTACTCTGGATATTTCGTCTCAGTGGAGTCATACACCATGTTGCCTTTTGTGAACTATTGGGGTATTTTTGGGAACCATCCCTCTCCCCCAGTCTCCTTGCCAAGATCAAGGAATCAACTTTCTAAATTTTTTTTTAATGTTTATTATTTTTGAGAGAGAGAGAGAGACAGAGAGAGAGAGACAGAGCAAGTAGGGGAGGGGCAGAGAGAGGGAGACACAGAATCAGAAGCAGACTCCAGGCTCTGAGCTGTCCGCACAGAGCTTGACGCGGGGGTCAAACTCACAGACTGCAAGATCGTGAACCTGAGCTGAAGTTGGCCGCTTAACTACCTGAGCCACCCAGGCGCCCCAAGGAATCAACTTTACAAATATCTTGAATAAATGAAAACTCCCTGCTGGGATTGGTAATTAAACTGTCCCACAGAAGTTCAACCTTTATAATGATGTCTCTACTCTCCAAAGCGGAGGGCCACGCTTTGCAGTGGACTCTGTGCATCTGGCCGGTCGGCCCTGGGGGAAGGAGGAGTGGAAAGGCCTGAGCTCCCACGCACTGCCGGGACCAGGCCCAAGGGGACAATGGCTCCAGGAACCGGTCCCCCATGCAGCTTGCACATGGCCATCAAGCCCGGGGGGCTGCGGCAAGGCCCCGGCCCTTCCCAAACACGGACTCTGCTCAAATCAGCCTCGGAGGAGTCTGGTGCCTCTGACCACACCTTGTGTGGGTGCAGTTCAGGAAGACCCAAGTTCATCTGCCAAATTCAGGATACAGCCCTGACTGTTCCGGGCTTTTCTTTCTGCCTTTCCCTAATCGCATCTGGGCGGGCTCTCTTAAAGGGGAAGTGGTGCGTTCTGACTGGCCAGGGCCCTCAGCCAGGAGCCAGGAAACAGCTCCCACGAGTCGCGTTGCCCAGCGTGTCACTGGCTCAGCCTCCTTATCCAAACTGCAAGGCTGCCTCCCCAGGATGTGTAAGTGTGAGCTCAGGGCACGTTGGCCACACAGGATGGCGTGGGGCTGGGCCCAGGTCACGGAAGAGAGAGCCTGGCAGGCGGAGCGTGCTGTCAACCCACCATCCACTTAGCAAATCCGAGGTGTAGCGTAGACAGCACTGTGGGGCTGTGGGCTGGCACCGGAGCCGAGGCAGGGCTGAGGCGTGCAGTGGGGAGAGGAGCTGCCTCAGAAGGAGGTCAGGAGTAGGAGGCTGGGTTGGGGACCAGTCTATTTTGGACAGCCTTTCTGCAGACACAAGCCTCGGGGCCCGGGTAGGAGCGCAGTGGAAAATTTTGTAGCACACACCTCTCCTGGCGCTGGGAACCTCACCCACCCGTCACCACCCCCCCCCCCAATTCTCTGCATTTATGTACAGCCCCGATGACACTTCTTGCGTATATCTACTCAGCAATTATTTCTGTCATTGTTAGGCTGTAATTTGTGTTGAGAAATATTTCAGGTCTTTTGCACTCAAACTTTTAAAATTGCTTGACACTCGCGACCTGTGATTTTCCTTGTTTCCTGGTTGCAGATGCTCCTCAGTCCCGTGTATGCACACAGTGGGCCCTGGGCGAAGGTCGGTGGCCAGCACCGCCCCCCTCCCCCCCACCCTCCCCCCACCCCCCACCCCGCCCAGGCAGACTGGCTGGCTCACTCACTCAGATGATTGGCAGGGTACCTGGCCTGGTTTCCAGCTCTGGTTTTGTTTCCTGTGTGCCCATGGAGAAATCGAGGGGGAAGCTCACACACGCTCACGCCCTCAGTTCCCAACTCAGTGCCCCGAGTGAGTGACTGACGGTAGGAAAACAGACCCTTCCTATATTTTAGACTCCTCTCTCCCCTAGATTTTTGTTTGTACGGGGGTGATGGTCGATCTTAAATCGTGTGAGAGGCTTTGTGTTCACCGAAATAATTCAGACCTTTTGCTCCCGAAGAAGGGGGCAGAGGGAAACAGAAGGGGGCTGGGGAGAGAGGGGGGGAAAATGTGTCTCTGTACTCACATATTGACAGGGCACAGCCACACCCTGTTTCAAGACAACTTCCTGTTTGCACTGCCAACTGTCACTCCAAGGAGAACAGAAACGGTTCCGTTATTAGTGGCTGCTGCGGGACCCCGACAGCCTGTGGGGTGAGTGGTTCTGAGTGACGCTAAGAGCTTAGCAGGGAGTGGAGACTTTGCACCTTCTGTTGTGGGAGGCTGTGGCCTGCACTGTGGAAATTGGAAGCCGGGACAGATAGAAACCGAGCAGCCGTGGCCTCTCCTTGCTCAGCCTCTGTTTTTTGAACAGTGCGCTCCCGTAGGATTCTTGTAAATGGAATGGTTTTAATTCAGGGGCCGGGAGAAGGCAGAGAACTACCCACTTAGTAAAACCACTACTTGCATTTGTAAAAAATCTACATTTTCATGTGTTGGGGGGAACTTCTAATAAGCGAGTTGGCTCTGTGATAACTGCCTCCTGTGTGTTACCACCAATCCTCACAGCACTCGTTTCAACACTGAACACAGTTAGGGCGAGACCCAGGGCCAACTGCCAGGGATAAGAGTGAATAAGACACCTGCCCTCGAGGTACGTCCAATGACAGACGCCCAGGCCGGTAAACCAGTAATGACATGTGATGTTGCTCAGATAGGGCGCTTCAGTGTGCTGTGGGAGCACCTGCCCACTTATAATCCTATAACGTGGACATTGCTGTCCCCCCCGTTTACAGGTAAGGACACTGGGGCTCAGGGGGTCATTTTATCTGCCTAGTCACAGAGCTAATGAGTGACAGAGCTGGGATTTGAGCCCAGATCTCTCTGATTCCAAAAACAGCGGTGTTGGGTCCGCACTTCCTGTGACTCCCAAAGCTGGCCCAGAGCATGGAATCCCCTCGGGACCTTTTAAAAAGTACAGATTTGGGGGCCTTGGCCCTGCTGTCCCAAGACTGAAGAGCACTCTGTGGCACCAAGTGGTCTCTGAGATATAGGTACGGCCCGGACACTTTTTCTACCTTGTGCATGAGGATCCTCCCTCCCTGGCTTGTGGTGTGTACAAGGATTTTTTTATATGCTTAGCCCAAGGCATCCGGGGAAAGCTTCCTGATGTTGCCGCAAGACAGTATTGGGAAGATTTGGTCCGGCTGTTCAGGTGCTTGAGACACTGGGAATCCCTGCTTGTGAATCCTCTCCCCAAAGACACACCAGCCTCTGCCTCCTGCTTCACCCAACTTCCGGCTGCCTGTCACACCTGTCCCTTTGGTACCCCCAAGGCTGGGGAGGATGTCAGCTGTGCCATCTTAAGGTAGAATCCAACAAGCATATCCTAAAGCTGGAAGCCACCAGTTTCCACCCAAGCTTCGGTGGCTCTTGTGTTTGAACTCACGTGGCTTGTGCGGTGGGTATGTTGGGCAGTTACTCTGATGGAGAAGTTAATACCATGCGGGGGGTCCCTTCTCACCCCCTCTGCTATCACGTTGGCTCTGGGCACATGGAAACAGCTAGGACAATCAAAGGCCTGATATTATTATTTTTTTTATTTTAGAGAGAGTACGCACACCAGCAGGGGAGGAGGTGGAGGAAGAGAGTCAGAGACAGAGACAGAGAGAATCTCAAGCACGCTCAGCGTGGAGCCCAACACAGGGCTCGATCCCATGAGCCTGGGATCATGACCTGAGCCAAAATCAAAAGTCGGACACTCAACCGACTGAGCCACCCAGGCTTCCCAAAAGGCCTGATATTATTAAGAGAATCGGGTCTCTGGCTGTAGGCAGAGTCCCGTGAAGCTGGAGTGCAATTCACTTACCTCAGGCCCTTCAGCCAGAAGCCGGCCTCTGAGGGGGAGCCTTCCTCCACCACCCAGGGTGCTCAAGTGGTGGCCAGCCCAAGATTTGGAGAGTGTGTCCCCACCCTGAGGGAACCCTCTGGCAGTGACAGTGTCTTATCTCCACCATCATATCCCAGGGCCTGGCACACAGTTATGTGTCAAGGAAATACTTTAAATATGAATGAATGAATGAATGAATGAATGAAGTTGACTTGAACATGTTTTACTCCTTCCTACCTTTGTATCTGCACCTGTGTTCTCTCCTTTGCCCTCTCTGGTTAAGGATGGATTAGTGTTGCCGTAGTTGTTATTGTTTACTTGTTTTATCTTTTTCTTATATGGATTTAAAAAGCTTTAACCAAACAGAGCCTATTAAGCAGTCCACCCACATCCTTCCCTTTTTTTCCTCATCTATCTACATCACATATTAATATATATATATATATATATATATATACACATATATATTCCATTTTTGTTTTTATAATGATCCATGTTTACATATTATTTGTTATATTTATAATTTCCTTGTGGATTTGGGCATACTATCTCATGCACACCTTTCCTTAGGTAGAGATAACCGTCATTCCTGTCATTTTAAATTGTTTTATTTTAGATCATTCAGGTCAATTGTGATATTTTTTTATTATTGTAAACAGCATCACTGAGAATATCTTTGAACTTTTGGGGGGTAGGGGATTATTTTCTTGAGGTGGACTTTCCAGACTACAACTATCAGATTACCAGATTAAAGGCTGTGAATTCCTTTTTAGTTTTTGTCATTATCACCAGGTTGGTCTCCAGAGAAATGTCATCCCTTGAAAGTACCCCAGCAGTGTGTGTACATGTGCTTATATCCCCCGAGGTCTCTATTTGCTGTGGTTTTTTTCTTCGAGCTAGATTCGGTGCCGAGTAAGGACTGGGGGCTCATCCCTGAGGGCTGATGGAAATATTTCAGGGCCCTGGAAAGTCCCTGGGACTCCCCACATCATGCCTAGCAGTGGATGATGCCAGGATTTTGCACCTTAATATAAATAACCAACAAAAGAATAGGTGAGGGGGGAATACTTGTAGACGGGAAGATGAAGAGAATCTCAAGTTATCTAAATTCAGATTGTGTCTCAGGGTTGTGTTTCAGGCCAGGTTGTGTCTCAGGGTTGTGTTCAGGGTTGTGTCTCAGGCCAGCTCTGAAATTGGGGAAGTGCTTTGTCGAGAATCGTGGCAGAACCTGCATTGCCTGAAGGTGTAGAGGGAGGAGGATATCCAAGCAGGGTGGCATGATGGGAAGAGCATTCACTTGGGCCAGCCAGACCTGGGCTCTCCTTCCAAATGCTGAGGTCTGCATGGCCTTGGTCTTGTTTCATAATCTCGCTAAGCTTTAATTTCCCCCGTCTATAACAAGGAGGTGAACAGCATCCACTTTGCGGGGTTGTGGGGTAGGTTACATGAGCTGGAAAGGGTAAAAGGAGCTTGCAAGGTGCCTGACACACAGGCACTCAAGAATGCTCTTCTCCTCCTGAATGAATGGGCACAGGGTGACCAGATGACTGAGAAACCAACACAGAGCCTGGAGCGATTTGAGCACCGAGCTGGCATGAGCCACCGACCCACAGTGGCATTTATCAAAGTGCTCTGGACAGTGCCTGTTGCCTGGTTGTGCGTAGGAAGTGAAGAGGGTAAAGACCTTGTATAAGCTAATTGGAGGCAGGCACCCATGCCTTAAGGAGCACTTCCCCAGCCACTCAGACCCTGCAGTCTTTTAAAGAGATAGGTACTCTGGCCTGAGAAGGAGGAGGCACTCCAGAGGAGCTCACAGCACTCCTGGCATAGGAACTGCTTGGCACGGCTCTGCCTGCCAGTCACTTGACTTTGCTGTGTCTTCATTTCCTCCCCTGCTGAGGAAGGCTGATTCAATATGCCTCCTCTAACCACCATAGCACTATATTTAGTGTTTCAGTACAATTGTGGCAAATGAGACCACAAGCTCAGATTCTAGCCCCCACACTTCCACTTAATAGCCTTGTGACTTCAGAGCTTCTCAAAGGCAGTCTGCCTCAGTGTCCACAGCTGTGAACTGGGAACTAGCTCCCTCCCTAAGTGGCCGCAGGATACAACTAGCACAGTTCCTATGTGGTTTCCCCCATGCCGAGGGCTATGCCGTGTGCCTCACCTGCCAGCTCGTTTGCTTTTGGAAGAAGGTCCCTTGGAATTCAGAGTTGTCCTTTATGGAAGGCATCCTGACTGCGGTTGCGAATGCAGATAGAATCCATTGATAAAATAGAGCCCAGCTAATGATTGGCCAAGTTCCTGCCCTCAGAGGTGGGGGCTGAAAGAGAGTGTATACTGTCAAATGAGAACGTCAGGTGCTAGCCTAAGCCCGGGTGAGTTTATACAACCGTGGCGGGCCACAGGTGACGGTGGTGCTCAAAGTCTGTTGGGAGGGGATTGGTCCCCTAAAAACCGTATTGGAAAATTCCCGACAAGTTCTTTCTAAGGCTGGTACAGGGAGCCGCACCGGGTGTTGGTGGCTGGCTCAGCCATTCCTGAGGCATCTGGGCTGACGTTTTCAACGCAGGATATTGATGTTGTGAGTATGAAAATACCTCCGTGAATAAGCACGAGGTGGGGGAGGTCCAAATTTTTTCTGAAACAGAATTGCCTGAGAACCTGGTGGATTTGGCCCGCAGGAAGGAAGGGGAGAGGATTGTGGAGACTCCAAGCTTCCCACACCTACCAGAGATTTCCAGAATGCTGGGAGGCAGTGTCTACGAGCCCTCCACACAGCCGTGTGCCCTGGAGTCCCACCTGGATGCTTAAGGCATGTATGGTGAAGCAGGTGGCCAGCTGCCGAGGCCATGGTCTGGACTTCTTTTGGTAGATAGGCAAAAAAAGTAAAAGGGTTTGGTTTTTCATTTCTTTGGGCCTGGGGTCCCCAACACCCTGAGGCTGAGGTCTCAGGTTGTGGAGTAGAGTTGCTGACTGCTGACAGGTGTCTCTTTTCCTTTCTCTAGGGGAGCGGGGATGCCCCGCTGAAATTCCCATGCACAGTGGGTGGGAGGGCAGGGGGTGTCCTGAGGCTCTCCCCATCCACTGCCACATCTTCCAAGATTTCAGGGTGGTAGAGATCAGATCACAGGCTCTGATGTTTTCTAGTTCTGTAACCTTGGGCAACACTCGCGTCTCTGAAGCTGTTTTTTTCATCTGTAGAATCGAAATAATAATATCTCTCTTAGGGTACTGTAAGAATTAAATGCTATAAGATAAATCAAGAGTTTAGTAGAGTGCCTGGTATATTGGAAGTTCTTAGTAAATTATTAGTAGTGTTGGCCAGAGGACAGAGGGGTGAGACCAGAGGTTGCTGATTCAAGATCAGTCACCGAGGTTGTTCTTGGTGTAGTGGGCACTTAATTCTACAGGTGTGTTCTCACAGTGATTTTCTGTTTCCACTTTAGCAGGTAAGTGGTACTCATATTAGCATTAGCACAACAGATTGGTTTGGTCTTTCTGTCTGGAAAGAATGTGTTGCAAGAGCTATCAGCTATTGCAGTCTTTCACTTTGGGAACTATACCTCAAAGAAATAATCCTAAAACACTTTTTAAATAAATTGTTTTAAAAAAAAAAACAAAGCCAGATGGTAAATAGATAATAAGAGAGGGGCTAAATAATGTAGAGCAATGATTGAATATTACTTCACCATTTAAAATGACCGGTATATGGGAATTAGTAATGTATAAACAGAATAATGTTTGTTAAAAAAAGAATACTCCAAAATATCAATTAATTACAGTTTTGCTAATATATCTATGTACATTAACAAAGAATGAGAAAAATTAGAGAAAAAGCCTCTTTTTCTCTAAAAAATTTTTTTTCAAGTCTATAAAATATTTTAAGGGCACCTGGGTGGCTCAGTCGGTTGAGCATCTGACTCTTGTTTTTGGCTCAGGTCATGATCCCAGGATCATGGGATCAAGCCCTGCATTGGGGCTAAGCGTGAATGGAGCCTGCTTGAGATTCTTTCTCTTTCCCCCTCTGTCGCTCTCCCCTGCTCATGTGCGCACGCTCTCTCTCTCTCTCTCAACCTCTCTAATTAAAAAAAAAAGTCTATAAAATATTTTAATAGTGAATAAAAAATACAATGTCCTATAAACTCTTACTGGGCAGGGCAAATGGAATTAGAAAAATTATAAGGATCTACCTTAGGCCCTCCCTTGACCAAAACAGAAAAAAATAAGTAATCCCAGGGCAGGTGAGGACTTGTATCAGAATGATTGTGATATAAATCTGGAACACTTTACCCGGGACATTGCACCTGCAGAGAAATATATTTTTACAAGAAGCCAAGACACCGTTCCTATCGCCAGCCCACTGCCTCTCCACCAAAAGACAAAACCATGTAAGTTATCCACAGGCGGGTATTCACAGACTAGAGAAACACAGATTGAATGGGAATTGGGTCTTTCTGAAACATCCGCTCACTCTGCGCTACCCAGGACACCAGCTCTACGGTTTTCAAAAGCTTCGGCAAGTGAAGTGTGAAACTCGCCTCCTAGGGGAAGCTCTGATCACGGTGACCCTAGTTCCCCACTTGAAATTCGTACACAGCCTTTCTCGCCTGCACCAGCGGCTGGCAAGCTTGTTCTCGAAGCTCAGGGGACAGAAGTACGGGTCTCTTTGTGGAATACCTTGAAATAGTGATGGATTTACTTTGGTATGAACAATAAGGAACGGGTCAAGTAGGAAATACTGCTTTAATCTGTTTATTACAATACAAAATCACACATGAAAAAAAAATTAAGGGTGAAAGGCTATTTTCAAGTTTTGATGAACATTCTCTCATATACAATTTGTTCTCCAATTGGTCATCTGCGAAAAATTTATGGAACTAAAATATAAAACCAAGATAAAAGCATATCTGTTGATTTCCTTTTTTCTGTGAATTTAGCAGTAGAATGTGCTGACTGGGTCACTAAACAGAGAGGACGACTTTAGAATCACTGGTCTGGCTCATTCATTTTGTCCATAATGGCACCCTTCCTTGTGATTGGTCTTTGTTTACATGCATTAGTAGTAGTAAGTAATGGTAGTGGTATTTTAAAATTATAATTCCAGTATAGTTAACATACAGTGTTATATTAGTTTCAGGTGTACATATAGTGATTCAACAATTCTATACATCACTCAGTTCTCATCACGACAGGTGCACTCCTTAATCCCCATCACCTCTTTCACCCACTCCCTGCACCCCGCCCCCAACCTCTGGTAACCATTAGTTTGTTTTCCGTAGTTAAGCGTCTGTTTTTTGGGTTGTCTCTTTTTTTCTTTGCTCGTCTGTTTTTTTTCCTAAACTCCACATATGAGTGAAATCATATGGTATTTGTCTCTCTCCATTTACTAGTATTATTTTTAACTCTTAGTTCAGCAAAACAAAATTTCTCATTTTCAAAGCTTTTCTTCCACCAGAGCTGAGGAATATTTGTTTCTGCACATCCTTTCCCCCTACCCACTTGGTCAGCTTGAGCGAGTGATAAGCAAGTGAGTAAATGAAGAAAGTTCCCAAACAGTAGTGGTAAAAATCAAAGTCATATTTTAATTTTGGAAACCCCTGCCAAAAAACAAATTGCTAAGCAGGACACTTCCCAAGGACAGACAGAGTTATGTTGCCCCCAACTAGCTCTGCCCTGCAGGCTCCCGACTGATAACCTCTCTGACCTCCCCCATCAGCAAGGAGATCAGACCAGGTGACTTTCGATCCAGTCCTAACCTTCCGTGATGCTAAGTCCCACACTTCCTAGTTTCCTGGCTTCAAATCTTGGTCACAGTACACCCCATTTCCTGCCTTCCTGAGAACTGGCTAGGCCCCTGCACACAGCACGGAGGCCCATTCCTCGCTTAGCCATTGGCCCTGACCTTGGCGAGTCACTTCGCCCCTCTGGGTCTTCTTTGGCCAGTCACCCGTGAGGAGGGTGGAGACGTCTAGCAGCTTCCTGCCTGTCTCACAGGAGTCGTAAAGGCCAGTACAACTTCACAAAGGATGAATTCCTCCAAGGAAGATCCTGCCTGAGTAAAATATTTCAATACTTCAGCTGTAATTATTGCCATGATATTCAGGAATCATGAGGGATGAGAAGAGAAGGCGCTGGTGTAAGTATGTCTTGTATTTATGGTAATGGAGAAGAAAGAGACCTTAGTGGCCACCTAGGGACCCACTTCATTTACAGATAAAGACGTGGAAACTGAGAATGTGTAAGTGGTGAAGTCCAGATCATAAGCTTAATAATGTGGTGTGGTTGCAGTCGGAGCCTAGATCTCTGGCTCGCAGCCCAGGGTTCTCCCACTACATCACAGAAGATGCCCTGGGATCAGCTCTTGGTTTTCAAGACTTGCAGGATGGTGCTAGGGACTGAACATGTATGCAAGGTCAGCTCTGATTCAATGAAGAAAACTTACCCAGTAAAGTTATTCAGTGTAGGCAACCTACAGGCACTGGTCAGGCCAAAGAACCAAACAACCAGATGATGCTCAAAAATCCACTTTCCCCCCAATTCCCACTTAATCAGAGGACTAGAGTCAATCTGCTTTGAGACAACCTGGCAGCCCATTGGTATGAGGGAACACAGAGGAACCCCAGAGTCCCATTCCTGATGGTCAGGTTGGTCTTGGTTTCTTCTCCCAGGTCAAGGTGCCTGGAATAACTGCCAGAAAGGTCTCAGTAATGAGAAAAGGCTGATCCCCAGCTTGGAGATGGAAGGACACTGTGGACTGCCATCTTTGCCTTCTACCTTGTTCATTATCACGTTCAACACGGATTTCCAGATTTCTGATCTCTTGTTCTTCCCATCAGGACATTTTTTTTTTTTAAAGATTTTATTTTTAAGTAATCTCTTCACCCACTCTCGGGCTCAAACTTACAACCCTGAGATCAAGAGTCGCATGTTCTACCAACCTAGCCAGCCAGGCACAGGACATCTGTTATAATTTCATTTATTTATTCAACACATGAATGAAGCACTAATGATAATGTGGGGCCCTATCGTAGGCACCAGAAAGCGAGAGGGGACTTAGGATTTCAGAGCCTTCATCTTTTGGGGGTCCAGGATTCTTTCCTATAATTATGCATTTTTCTTGAGAGGGGGTCCTTAGCTTGGATCAAATCTGTAGACCTATAACAGTTAAGAACTTTACCCCATGCACCTGTTTTCTTGGTCAGTGTCCTCATCCTGCCCATTGAGTTGAGATCTCAGGGGCTGAGCAAGTGAGAACAAGTGAGGATGTTCATCTGGAGCTCTGGGATTTTCTGTGGAACCTCAAGAGGCTGTGCCTGTCCACCTAAACCCAGGCGCACATCTGTGACTTCTCCCTCAAGCACTGATGCCCTCCCTCAGGTCCTGGCCCAACAGCGGTGGCCCTGGACCTTGGTGAGCCCTGGAGAGGCCACAGTTTCCCATGGACAGATGCCAAGCCACTTTCTGGCACTCAAAGACCCTTTTATTCAGCCCTGCTGGTCCTTCAGACCTTTCTGCTTCTGCAGAGAGGGGCGGGGGCGTGGTGGGAGGGGTTCAGGTTCAAGAATTTCCTGTTTGTTCTCTTGGGAGTCCTGCCCTACTCACTGCCCTGAGGGACCTTGTGGCCTCTGAGTAGCTGTCTGGGGATTGGCTGTGTGGTTATCCCACTGTGTTCTGATGACAGCTGGTGTCCCCTCTGCTCATCCTATGGAAGTGGTTTCGCAGAAGGATAGCCTGGTAAATGCCTCCTTCGAGAACCTTGGTATATTAGTTTCACGTGTCATTTGATACAGACATTCAGAATGACATTGCTGCTTGTTGGGGAGAGAGGAGCGAATGTCAAGACAAATCGGAGTCAGGACTGGGGCTTCGGGGGTGCCGACCCGGCCAGATAAACATTTTTCTCTTTGCCTGTGCTGAGTTCTATTCTTTCTTCCTCTGTAGAGAGAAGACACGGTTCAATGTGTAGACCTTCTCCCTCTCCAACATCTCCACCCTCCAATTCCAGGACATCATTAGGACAGGTGAAAACAAAAGCCTGTCTCAGCGGCCAGAACTCTGCCAACAGCATCTCAAAGCCATTCAAAACGCCCAAAGACAATCTACTTACCTCCAGCAGCAAACAGCACACGGTCTTTTCTGCGAAGGGATCAAGGGACAAAGCATGGTGAGTGTCGGGCACTGGCAGCCGGCAGCTGCCTGTCCACCCCCCGCTTGTCCGTCACCACAGGAAACCATGTTTACTCTCTGGCTTTGTTCCTGGGCATCGAGTCTGGGAATTTGGGGAATGAGGGGGGAATGGGACAGAGAAGTGGAATGATGGGGTGAGAAACCCAAACTCCAAGAGGGAACCCAGGACCTGAAAGCACTACATATGCCTGACAGGGGACACTTTGCTGTCCCTGAGAGCTGAGCCAAGTTGGGTCTCAGGAAAAGGTAACAGGGAAATATTCCTCAGTTATGCGGTCATCTCTCAATTTTCCGCCCCAGTGAAGAGAAGCATTGAGGTAAATCATCAAAAGCTCAAACAGTTTGCCCAGGGGGTGTGAGGCCCCAGGCCAGCCCCTCGGCCCTGGGAGGCAGGCCCCCGGTGAACCTCCCTGCCTCAAACAGCCAGGCCTCGGCTCAGGGAATAGCTGCTCACAGAGGCACAGAGGTCATTGGGAGCTGACCACTGGAGGAAAAGAGGAAATCCAAAGAGAATGGCACCCCTTTGATGGGGTTGGGGAGAGCTAGCTGCAGGGGGCCCGTGAAGCATCAGAATCTTTTGGTTCATTTTTTTTGTTTTAATCTCAGTCTTTACCGAAGAGTCAGAAAAGGTTACCCATGGGCTGGACAGCTCAGGGACCAAACTGGAAAGGAGGACAGGAAGCAGAAGGCAAATATCTTCAAATGCTGACAGCCTCTACTTGGAACACCTAGGACGGGCTTATGACAGAGCCTGTAGCCTTCTCGGTCGGGCATCGTGAAGGCAGACAGGGGATAAGTGTGGAGCCTGCCTCATTTATATATTTAAAGGGAAAAAGTGTTCTGTTAATTAATGATCGTTAATTACACTTAAGTTCATCCCTAGTAAAGCTGTGGACTGACATCATCCATCAATTTAATTTGTCACTGCTCTCTGGAAATTATGATGACTTTGTACAGAGCTCATTATGCCAGATCAATGAAAAGAGCCTCTTGCAATACACTAGAAAGCTTTAGACACAGGTGTCAAGGAGGGGAGTTACCTGTCAAACAGGTGGGCCTTGTGGGCAAGCTGTGTTCTCTCGAATTGTTAGGGACGGAGCAGGTTAGGGAAGATCCAGCCGGAGAGTGACGGTTGGTGGCCCCTGGACCTGCTCGCACGTAGTGTGAGTCTCTATTTTATCAGTGACCTCGCAGAGTGCCTCCAAGCTTGTTTGCAGAGGCAGCACCAGGTGTCTCAACAGAAGCACAAGCTGTGGGATCCCCACCTGCCTACAGATCTCAGCTGGGTGGCTTTGGGCAAGTTGCTTGATCTAGTGTGTCTCAATTTTCCACATCTATAAAACGGAGCTGATAATAGCTCCACCCTGTGGCATCGTGTGAGGGTTAAGAGTGCTACAAAGCAGCAAGCACAATGTCTGGAGCAGAGCACGCATTCGATACATATGTGACGATCATGTCATTGTTGTGTGCACCAAAGGACGGAGCCCTTATAACTGGCAATAAAGGCTGAGATGTCCAATCTCTCTGAAACACTAGAGAAATGAAGTTGAAAAAGGACAAGGATAAAGTCACTGCTTCAGAGTCCAGAACGGAGGTATCGAGAAACCGGACGAGGAGAGCTGGACAAGGGGCTCGTAAGGAATAAGCCAGAAGGAGAATCAGGAGTTACAGAAGATCCTAGCATGAACACCACAGATGTCCGATGATACACGTGGTCCCGGCAGGGTGAGACACGGCACCAAGCATTCTCGCGGGAGGCCAGCCTTCAGGGAGACCCCGGGTTAGATCAGTGTCCACACTCCGTGGAAGCCAACTCCACACGTGCTCATTAAGACCTGCTATAGGGCAGAAGGTGGTTCTGAAAGAGTCTGAAAAAAATTAGCCAGGGCCCGAAGAAGAGCAACCAAAAGTGTCGCAAGGAGGGAAATCCTTCTTACGGAGAAAACAAAACAAAAAGGGCTCAAAAAACCAGAACGCTTGCCTTGTGTGAAGAGCAGAAAGCTAATGGGTGATGTGCCCACCTTCAAGCAGACAGATCTGAAGGCGGACAAGGGGTGGGCCAGAAGGAGGCTCACTGCAGCCTCGTCCTCCTTTCTCACCTCCAGCCAGCCGGGCTGTCGTCCCCCTGCCCTCTGTCGCCAGGGGTGTGTTTCAGGAAGGCTGTGAAGACTTTTCTTGGAGGCTGGGAGGGCTCCACCTCCGTTCAGGCAGACTTCTCTGGGAGCAGTATAGAAGAGCCAGCACTGAGCCAGGAGCAAAAAAAAAAAAAAAAAAAAAAAAAAGCCAATTCAAGCCCAGACTTGGCCACAAACTTTCTGTGTGACCTGAACAAGTCACTTCACTTCTCTGAGTCCCATTTTCAAGCCTGAGTATTTTGTGATTCTAAGTCACAGTCCTCTCAAAAATTCTCAAAGGTTCCTCATTGCCTACTGGATTAAGAGTTAGGCCCCTAGCCCAACATAAGAGACCCTCTACAAACTGGCTCCAAACCCCCTAAACCAATCGTCCAGTACCATGCCATTATCCCAGCTTACCCACCGTGTCTTCCTCTGGTACCTTTGCATAGAACATCCATCCGCCTGTCTGCACTCAATTTAACATTTAATTAGCACCTACTATAATACTATGTGCCAATTCGATAACAAGGCCTGAGGATACATAGGGCCCTCTGATGTCTCCTATGGCATCCCTGTGCAAGATAGAAAAAGGCCTGGATACAGCCCCATCCTAGAGTGCACAATTGGCTAATGGTCTTCGTCACCTACTTCCTCAATCAGACATCCTAGTGCAGTGCATAACCTGTACAACCATACACTGAAGCCTTGGGGATGCAAGATTAAATAAGACACAGACTCTCTTAGGGAGTCTGTAAAAAGAGACATAAGCTAACACAGAATGCAATGGGATAAGAGCCAAGATATTTGTAGCACAAAAGACAGGCACCTACCTCAGCCTGAGAACTCAGAAAAGGTTTTTCAGAAGGGGTCACACGTGAGCTGAATTTGAGGGATAAGTAGGAATAATCTAGACAAAGAAAACTGGATTACAATGGTAAATGTTGTATATATTTTAACACAATTGTTTTTTAACATTTTGAGTGTGGGAAGAGGGTCCCAGGCGAAAGGACCAGAATGTGCAATCGTATTTGCATGCGGGGAGAGGCGGGCAGGGCCATATTAGAAAGTTCCACTGGGTGTGCTAAGTGTAGGGACTGGGAGTCCATCCTGAAAGCCTCATGGGGCTGTTAAAGGAGCAGCTTTGAGCTGCCCCCAGTGTAAAGGATGGCTTGAGGGGCCACTCAGGAAGCAGTGAGGGTGTTTTTGCATAATTCAGGTGAGCTGTGGTGACGTCCTGTACCCAGGCAGCAGTCGTGGACATGTGCAGAAGGAGCCAGCGGGGACAAATACTAGGGAGGAACACACCACAGGACTCTAGTGTTCATTGCACACACAGCTTGCAATGCAAGAGAAGACTGGTCCAGACTTGGACAACTGGATGTTGACCGGTCCTCTCACTTTCTCAAGAGGAGGATAGAAAGGGCCAGAGTTTAGGGTGGGGAGGAGAGGATGAATTAAACTGGGAAGTCATTGGAGTATGAAGTACAGGCATGCCTCAAACATATTGAAGGTTCGGGTCCTGCCACAATGAAGCAAATATCACGATAAAGCAAGTCACATGAATTTTTTGGTTTCCCAATACATATAAAAGTTATGTACACACTACACTGTAGTCTGTGAAGTGTGTAATAGCATTGTGTCTAAAGAAAACAATGTATACACCTTAATTTAAAAATACTTTATTGCTATAAAATGTGCTAATCATCATCTGAGCTTTCTTTTTTTTTTTTTTTTCAATCTGAGCTTTCAATGAGACATAATCTTTCTGCTGGTGGAGGGTCTTGCCTCGAGTTGATGGTTACTGAAGGTTGGGTGACTGGCAATTTTTTTTAAATTTAATTTTTTTAATTTGCATCCAAATTAGCATATAGTGCAACAATGATTTCAGGAGTAGATTCCTTAGTGCCCCTTACCCATTTAGCACACCCCCCTCCCACAACCCCTTCAGTAACCCTCAGTTTGTTCTCCATATTTATGAGTCTCTTCTGCTTTGTCCCCCTCCCTGTTTTTATATTATTTTTATTTCCTTTCCCTTATGTTCATCTGTTTTGTCTCTTAAAGTCCTCATATGAGTGAAGTCATATGATATTTGTCTTTCTCTGACTAATTTCGCTTAGCATAATACCCTCCAGTTCCATCCACATAGTTGCAAATGGCAAGATTGCATTCTTTTTGATTGCCGAGTAATACCCCATTGTGTATATGTGTGTGTGTGTGTGTGTGTGTGTGTGTGTGTGTGTGTGTGTGTGTGTATACACCACATCTTCTGTATCCATTCATCCATCAGTGGACATTGGGCTCTTTCCAGACTTTGGCTGTTGTTGATAGTGCTACTATAAACATGGGGGTGCATGTGCCCCTTCGAAACAGCACACCTGTATCCCTTGGGTAAATAACCTAGTAGTGCAATTGCTGGGTCGCAGGATAGTTCTATTTTTAATTTTTTGAGGACCCTCCACACTGTTTTCCAGAGTGGCTGCACCAGCTTGCATTCCCACCAACAATGCAAAAGAGATCCTCTTTCTCTGCATCCTCGCCAACATCTGTTGTTGCCTGAGTTGTTAATTTTAGCCATTCTGACAGGTGTGAGGTGGTATCTCATTGTGGTTTTGATTTGTATTTCCCTGATGATGAGTGATGTTAAGCATTTTTTCATGTGTCGGTTGGCCATCTGGATGTCTTTTTTGGAAAAGTGTCTATTCGTGTCTTTGGCCCATTTCTTCACTGGATTATTTGTTTTTTGGGTGTTGAGTTTTGTAAGTTCTTTATAGATTTTGGATACTAACCCTTTATCTGATATGTTGTTTGCAAATATCTTCTCCCATTCTGTCAGTTGCCTTTTAGTTTTGCTGATTGTTTCCTTTGCTGTGCAGAAGCTTTTTACTTTGATGAGGTCCCAATAGCTCATTTTTGCTTTTGCTTCCCTTGCTTCTGCAGACGTGTTGAGTAAGAAGTTGCCATGAAGCAACTTCATGGTCAAAGAGTTTTTGCCTCTAGGATTTGATGGCTTCCTTCCATCCATTTTGAGTTTATTTTTGTGTATGGTGTAAGAAAGTGGTCCAGGTTCATTCTTCTGCATGTCGCTGTCCAGTTTTCCCAGCACCACTTGCTGAAGAGACTGTCTTTATTCCATTGGATATTCTTTCATGCTTTGTCAAAGATTAGTTGGCCATACATTGTGGGTCCATTTCTGGGTTCTCTATTCTGTTCCGTTGATCTGAGTGTCTGTTTTTGTGCCATGTGGCAATTTTTAAAGTAAGACAACAACAAACAAAGTTTACCACATTGATGGATTCTTCAAAAACGATTTCTCTGCAGCTTCCCATGCTGTTTGATAGCATTTTACCCACTTCAGAATTGGAATCAGCCCTCTCAAACCCTGCCACTAAATTTATGCAATGTTCTCTCTTTTTTTTTAACGTTTATTTATTTGTGTGAGAGAGACAGCGTGAGCGGGGGTGGAGCAGAGAGAGGGGGGACAGAGGATCCGAAGCAGGCTCTGTGCTGACAGCAGCATGCCCAATGCATGGCTCGAACTCATGAACTGTGAGATCATGACCTGAGCTGAAGTTGGATGCTAAACTGACTGAGCCACCCAGCCGCCCCAGTTTATACAATATTCTAAATCCTCTGTCGTCATTTCAACTATTTTCTGGGCATCTTCCCCAGGAGTAGATTCCATCTCAGGAAACCACTTTCTCTGTTCATGCATCAGAAGCAACTCCTCATCCATTAAAGTTCCATCATGAGATCGTGGCCATGCAGCCCCGTCCTCAGGCTCCTCATTCTCATCTCATTCCATCTTCTCATCCTAGTTCTGCTGTTTCCACCTGTCTGCAGTTACTTCCTCCACTACAGTCTCGAACCCCTCTTAATTCACTTAATAGTGAATTCTTTCCAAATGGTTTTCAGTTAACTTTGCCCAGATCCATCAGAGGAATTACAATCTATGGCAGCTATAGCCTTATGAAGTCTATTTCTTAAATAATAAGACCTGAAAGACACAATGATTCCTTGATCCATAGGCTACAGAATGTATGTTGTGTTAGCAGTCATAAGAACAACATGAACCTCATTGTACCTACATCAAAGCTCTGGGGTGACCAGATTCATTGTCAATAAGCAATCCTATTCTGGGGCACCTGGGGCACTCAGTCAGTTAAGCATCCGACTTCAGCTGTGGTCATGATCTCACAGTCCATGAGTTTGAGCCCGCATCAGGCTCTGTGCTGACAGCTTGGAGCCTGGAACCTGCTTCAGATTCTGTGTTTGTCTCTCTCTCTCTCTTTCTGCCCCTCCCCCACTTGTCCTCTGTCTCTCTCTCTCTCTCTCTCTCTCTCTCTCTCTCAAAAATAAACATTAAAAAAAATTTTTTAAGTAAGCAGTCATATTTTGGAAGGCATCTTTTCTGAGTAGTAGGTCTCAACAGTGGGCTTCAAATACTCCGAAAACTATGTTGTAAACAGAGTGCCGTCATCCAGGTTTTGTTGTATTGGTTAGAGAGCACAGGCAGAGTAGATTTAGTGTGATTCTTAAGGACGCTAGGATTTTCGGAATCATAGATGAGCATTAGCTTTAACTTAAAGTCACCAGCTGCCTTAACAGGAGAGTCAGCCAGTCCTTCAAAGCTTTAAAGCCGGGCATTGACTTCCCTCTCGCTATGAAAGTCCCAGATGGCATCTTCTTCCAGGAGAAGGCTGCTTCACCTGCACTGAAAATCTGTTGTTTAGTGTAGCCACCTTCATTGATGATCTCAGCTAGATCTTCCGGAGAGTTACTCCAGCTTCTACATCAGCACCTTCTGCTTCACCCTGCACTTTTATGTTATGGAGATTCCTTAAACCTCATGAACCAACCTCTGCTAGCTTCAAATGTTTTTTTCTGTCACTTCCTCGCCTCTCTCAGCCTACATAGAATTGAAGAGAGTTGGGCCTTGCTCTGGATTAGGCTTTGCTTAAAGGAATGTCGTGGCTGGTTTGATCTTCTGTCCAAGACCACTCAAACTTTCTCCTTAGCAGCAACAAGGCTGTTTTGCTTTCTCATCATTCACGTGTTCAACTGGAGTAGCACTTTTAATTTCCTTCAAGAACTTTTCCTTTGTGTTCACAACTTGGCTAACTGTGTGGTGCGAGGGGCCTAGCTTTTGGCCTGTCTTGGCTTTCCACAGGCCTTCCTCACTAAGTTTAATCGTTTCTAGCTTTTGGTTTCAAATGAAAGACGTGTGACTTTTTTTTCCCTTGAACACTTACAGGCTATTGTAGGGTTATTCACTGGCCTGATTTCGATATTTTTTTTAAGTTTATTTATTTATTTTTGAGAGTGAGAGAGAGCATGCAGGAGGAGCAGAGAGAGAGGGAGAGAAAGAGAGAGAGAATCCCAAGCAGGCTCCACACTGTCAGCACAGAGCCCAACGTGGGGCTCGATCTCACAAACCGTGAGATCATGACCTGAGCTGAAACAAAGAGTCATATACCTAAACAACTTAGCCCCCCAGGTGTCCCTTGATTTCAATAATTGTTGTGTTTCAGGGAATAGGGAGTCCCGAGGAGAGGGAGAGAACCAGGGAACAGCTGGTCAGTGGAGCAATCAATACACGTGTTTATCACCTAGTTTGCGATCTCGTATGGCAGTTCATGGCACCCCAAAACAATTATTACAATAGTAACATCAAAGATCGCTGACAACAAATATAATAATAATGAAAAGATTGAAATATTGCAAGAATTACCAAAATGTGACCCAGAGGCATGAAGTAAACACGTGCCATTGGAAAAATGGTGCCAATGGCCTTGTTTACCGCAGCGTTACCACACAGCCTCAGTTTGTAAAAAAAAAAAAAAAAAAAAGCACAGTTTGTGCAAAGTTCAACAAAGGGAAATGCAGTAAAACTAGGCATCCCTGTATCCGAGGAAGGTCCACATAGAGATGTTTGGTTGGTGGCATTGCACGTTTGGACCCAGAGGTCAGGAGAGAGGTGTGGGCTGGGAATGGAGCTTTGACAGTCATCAGTGGAGACACAGGCCTTGAGACCGTAGGTACAGATGCACCCTCTGGGGAAGGTACGTGGCTTGAGAGAAGCAGGGGCCGAGGGCAGGGCCGAGGAGAGTCGGGGGCCCCAGGGAAGACAGCCCTGAGGAGGCAGGGACTGCAAAGTCGAGATTTTTCCCACAGCATCCTGGCCCTCTTTCTTGGTCCAAATCCCCCACTGCCCTCACTGCCTGTCCCACTGGCCACCTTCTTCTACCTGCCATTCACGCATTCCCTCCTTGCAGGCCACTGGTATGCTGGCATCTCCCTTTTAATTCCCAGGACCCTTCATTTTTACCTTTCCCATGACTCTGTCCATGGTCTGCCACAGGTGAGACCTCGTGTCATTCCTTCTGCTCAGAAGTAATTGCGGAATCTCCTGCATGGTGGGGCCTCATGCTCTGCAAACATGGTCCCCTTGTCAGTAAATATTTGTCGAATTGAGTGAAATTGATCTGACCGTTGAAAAGAATTGTAAGATTTCTATTCTTGGGACAGTTAACCTTTTATCTACACGTGTTTGGGCTGGTGCCATCCAATGGAAATGTAATGTGTGACACGCGTGGAAATGTAAATTTTCTAGCAGCCACGTTGGAAAAAGGGAAAGGAAACAATTTTTAATAATATAGTTTATTTAACCTAATATACCCACTATTTTATAATTTCAACATAAATCGGTGAGATAATTTTCTGGGTTTTTTCCCTAATATATCCACTATCTTATAATTCCAACATATAATCAGTGAGATAATTTTTACTTTTTTCCTAATATATCCACCATCTTATAATTTCAACGTATAATCAGCGAGATAATTTTTGTTTTTTTGTTCTACCAAGTCTTCGAAATCCTGTGTGTTTTACACCTACAGCACCCGTCAATTTGGACACCAAATTTTCATCAGAAATATTTTATCCATTTTTAGGTTTCATAAACAACTAGAGATCATAAAATGAATTCGCAAACCCAAGTTGTTCCAGACACACTTAAACATTTTCTTTTTCTTTCTTTCTTTCTTTCTTTCTTTCTTTCTTTTTTTTTTTTTTATGTTTATTTATCTTAGAGAGAGAGACAGCATGCAAGTGGGGAAGGGGCAGAGAGAGAGAGGGAGACAGAGGATCTGAAGCGGGCTCTGTGCTGACAGTGTGGAGTCCAACACAGGTCTCAAGCCCACAAGATCATGACCTGAGCCGAAGTCGGACACTTAACCACCCAGGCGCCCCTAAACATTTTCTAATAACTGAATCAAACTTATTCAAATTACATAAAATTCAAAATTCAGTTCCTCAACCACTTTTTTAAATGCTCAATAGCCACAAATGGCTAGTAGCTTCTGTGTCAGACCGCACAAACCTGGACACCTTGGCCAGGTGACCCTTGGTAAGCCCCTCTGGTTCTTTGATTCACAGGTGTATGAATGTGGCTCCTGGCATCTCTGGGATGTTACGCTCCCTGCTGTAACTGATAGATTCTAGGGTGGAAGGAACGTTTGCTCTTCTCCCACATTAGCCTGCTGCTGTTGGGTGTGAGGTGGGAACCGGCCTAGAGGTCCCAGTCGGGCGGTGCAGAGACTCCCCTGCCCCAGAGGAGCTCTGTAGCAGCCCCTAGAGGTCAGAAAAGCATAAGTCTTGGGTGCAGGTGGTGGACTGTGGCCTTCAGATCAGACTTAACATCAGGTTAGGGGCGGCCTTTTCCAAGTAGCTCAACTTAACATCAGGTTAGGGGCGCCCTTTTCCAAGTAGCTCAAACTCCCATGTACAGAAATAAAAACGCCACTCCTGAGTTGAGGCTGACCTCCTGGCATCTCATGCAAGGTGAAATGGCCCGTGGGTTTGTTATTTGCTCCCTTCTGTGGATGGGGAGGTTAAAAAATAATTCCGCGTTAGAAGAAAGGGAGAAACAGAGAGGGCATCCTTGTGCTACCAAATTTGTCCCGTGCGGGTCTCCCCAGCAGCACTCCCAGCGCCGCCCCCCCCCCCAGCCCCCAGTCAGAGCCCCTCTCCACTGGTGCATGGTCCTGCAGGGGATCAGGCCAGAGAATACCCTGCCCGTGGTCTTGCCATCCAGGTGTCCATGGAGCCCATAAAGGTGGAGGGAGGGGCACAAGATGATTCTGTCTCTAGGTGGAAGTCAAAAGGGATTTATGGCTATTCAGCCCTTTTGAGCTAAAATGAACATTTCAGCCTTTACTTCTGATTTCCTACTCAGCCAGGGGACTAGCCCCGCATAGGGACTAAGTCAGCCAGTCTGACTTTCCCACCTGCTGTCACTTCGGCTATCCTAGTCCAGGAAGGGAGCCATAGGGAAATGAAACCTGCAAACCCGTTGATGTGGGCGGGAGCAGGGAGGAGGCTTTCCTCCCTGCATGGCTTGTTGCCTTCTCTTTGGGCCTTATCAACCCACACGTGTGTGCTGAATGCTAAATACGCTCAGCTATTAAAAATGCAGGAGATGAGCCCGCTGCTCCAGAAGGAAAATGAGCCAGAGCAAAAGAAAAATCAGCAGGCTCCCTGGCCTCCTGCGTGTGCCCGACAGTGAGGTGGGGGAGGGTGTCCCTCTCCTTCCTCAGGCAGGGCTCCTCTGGATGCTTAGAACAAGGGCTGTGTCCCCCTGGAGCAGTGGAGGTTTGGGGAGTAGGAGTGGTGTGGAAGTCTTTCCCAGCACTCTCTGCAGAGGGGGAAGAGCTGAGAGGCCCTGGCTGAGTGCCTTGGGAGAAACAAGGCTGGCTTATCGGTTCTTGCCTGGTGTTGCCATGAAGTGGGGGCAAGACCACGGCTCCATATTAATGGCTCCCAGAGGACGTAGAGAGTCTTCTCCGGGCTCCCACTTGGGGAAATCTCAGAGATCCGAAGTGCTGCAGACCCTCCAGGTGACCCAACTTACCCTCTGATCACCCAGATTCTTAGGATTCTTGCGGCGGCCTCTGCCTGGTCTCCCTACCCCTCACCGTGCCCTTCCCCAGTCTGCCGTCCACACCCCCCACCTGAGTGCATCATGCCCCTGCCCTGCTCACAACTCTCCAGGGTCTCTCAGTTGTTTGCCTACAGAGCAGAGGCTTAACCTCTTCGGAGGTGGACATATGATCTGGCATTTCCCACTTGTCCAACTGCTGCCACCAACACTTTAACTCCTTCATTTCATATTCCAGGCGTCCCAGTCTATTTGTAGCTCCTCAGACGTGCCTCCATGTGCTGGCATGTGCTGTTTCCCTTACCAGAAGCAACCTCTCTGCATGTGTGTCACTTCCTCCATGAAGTCTCCCCAGACTTTCTTTTTTTAACTTTTTTTTTTTTTATTTTTTTTTAACGTTTATTTATTTTTGAGACAGAGAGAGACAGAGCATAAACGGGAGGGTCAGAGAGAGGGAGACACAGAATCCGAAACAGGCTCCAGGCTCCGAGCTGTCAGCACAGAGCCCGACGCAGGGCTATAACTCATGGACCGCAAGATCGTGACCTGAGCCGAAGTCGGCCTCTCAACCAACTGAGCCACCCAGGCGCCCCAACTTTTTTTTTTAATGTTTGTTTCTTTTTGAGAGAGACAGAGACAGAGCGTGGGTGGGGGAGGGGCAGAGAGAGAGAGGGAGACACAGAATCCGAAACAGGCTCCAGGCTCTGAGCTGTCAGCACAGAGCCTGACACGGGGCTCGAACTCATGAACCACAAGATCAGGACCTGAGTCGAAGTCAGATGCTTAACCAACTGAGCCACCCAGGTGCCCCTTCCCAGACTTTTATGCTTCTTCCTCTAAGCTCCCACTAGTACTCAAGCTACTGCTGTAAGAGCCTTCGTTGTCTATTATACTCATTTGCATCTTTATCCTCCCCTGCCTCCATCTGGACCTTTAGCTCCCTGGCCTCCTGTGGTGTAGCATGGAATCCAGCATCCCAGCAAATATTTGCTAAGTGAATGAATAATGAGTGAATGAATGAAGGAGCCTGTGAAAAAGAACTGCTCCTTTCCCCCTCCTCATGCGGTTTTTCTGATGCTAAAGGAAACGACAGGTATAAATAGCTATCTTTTGAGTTCTGGGTGAGAAATCAGACTGCCAGGCTCCCATCATGGGACTGTTGTCCCTATCACAATTATGAGAGTTGGGAAGGGAGAAGTATGGTCCTGGATGATAAAAAGGAAAAAACCTTTGTGCTCTGGCAAGAAGGGGAAGCTATTTTCCCTTAAATTAAGGAAGAGGCGAGTTCAGCGCATCCTTGTACCATGGCCTCTGCCTGCATTTGCACCCATGTCCCAGGACGCACTTGACTGCGAGGAAAACCCTAATCAGAAGGGAACCAAGGAGTCGGTATAGCATCCCACAGAAGTCCCTCCCTAGACCCCACTTACAAATGCAGCCCCTCACACAAGACATGAGGGGGGCATTCTGGGGCCGGTTTTTACCCCTAGTGGTGCAGGTTTGGGTGTTAAGGGAGCAGTGGGGCAGAGGGTGAGGGGGGGAAAGGCAGGTAGAGGAAGGGAAGTAGATGGAGGTTACTGTGATGAGCCCCAGAGGGAGGGAATGGAAAGGGCAGTCATGAGAGGATGGGAGGAACAGGCCAGAATGTTAGAGCATCCGGGGGGACCATGTCCCTTCCAGGACACAGAGGCATAGGAACTGAAACACTTGAGTGCTGCAGGCTCACTGGGTTTCCAGATGATCAAGATAAGGACAATGGACAGCTCCTTGTGTAGAAACTCAGCTGACCTTGTCAAGTCCCAAAAGTGCTCAGAAATAGGGACTAGAGTCTAGGGAAGGAACATACAGTCTAGGACAGCTGGGGAAGGAAACAAATGACATGACCGAGAAAGGGAGGAGGAGCCACAAAGATTAGTAGTCACCGTCCTCTGTGCTCGCACTGCACATGGTACTTATTAGACGCCTCCAGAGCCTCACGTCTGCTCGGTGGCAAGATGAGGAAGCAGCCCACACTGATGAAGAGAATGGTCCGAGATTACAGCTGGACGATGGTGGAGCTGGGACTCTACCCCAGGACTTCTCACTGCCAGTGCTAAGATCAGGTGCACCGTCCTGAGAGCTGCTTGAAGTCAAGCCCCATTGCTGCCCTTCACTTTGCTGATTGAATGCCCTGAGGCAACCTTTCTAAACCCCAGGTTCCTCCTCTATAAACTGGGGGTGAAGGTTAGGTACGATCTTCCATAGCCTCCTGGCCAGCAGTGGCAAGTGCTCAGTATATGAGTGTCAAGAGACAATGAGAGGAGTAGTGGATGGGGGGTGGGGATCGACAAGCCGCCCCCCCCTCCCACCCGCCTCCTTTGTAATCACTCTGGCTCCTCCACCAGGAAGGGAGACAGCTGCAGGCTGCCACTTACCTCCAGCGTTTGTTCTGGCGGAGCACTGGTTGGTTTTATCGTGTTATGTGACTTAACCTTCACTGAGAACATTAATTCACTCATCGACCATTCACCGAGCCCTTCCTCAGTGCCAAATAATGCATATGTCACTGAGGTAACTCCAGAGCAACATGGACACTTGGTCAAGGTCCTTGTCCTCAGGTAGCCCATTTTCTGGTCAGGCCACATTAACATAGAACTGAGACCTTGCCATTTGACATGATAAATGTGGCACAAACACCTAGGAAGGAACAGCCAGCCCTGAGAGAGAAGAGGACATTTCATCTGGATCTGGGCAGATGGGGGAGTATTCACCCGGAGGAGGGAGGAGGGCACCGCCACAGAAGGAACCGCCCAGCCCACATAAAGGCCGGGAGCCAAGCTGAGAGCTGGGTGTTTAAGGAGCGGTAAGAGCCCCACCAGGCTGTGGGGGAAGGTTCCCCAGGGAGCGGGCTGTGGGGGGCTGGGCTGTGAGGTTGGACTCTGGACAGCGGGGAGCCCGCCAAGCCTTTGGAACAGCAGGACTGCGGGGTCAGATTTGCACGGGAGCTGAGTGGAGGCTGAGAAGAGTCTGGGACGGAAAGACTAGTGGTAGGGATTTTCATCAGTGTTCAGGCGAGCAACGATGACCAGCAGGTAGACCTGTGAGTGACCGAATGTCAGGAAAGAGCAAAGGTCTCTGACTGGATGGTGATGTTGTGAACCAGAAGAGTTTGTTTTTTGTTTTTTGTTTTTTGTTTTAATACAAAGTATTTAGTTTGGGACAAAGAATTTCCTGAGTCTGCTGTAGGTCCATGTCAAGTCTCCAGCTCTTGATGGTTTAAACAGTGTGCTCAGTGTTCTGGATGGAGGTGTTTGGGGTGCAGGGCTGCCTGCCCAGGATTCCGTGTGGAGAAGGAAAGAGCAGAGTGAGTGACACCCTGGCTCCCAGGCCACTTGTGAGGGAAGACACTCCCTGGGGCTCTTCATGTGTGAAGGACGGTGGGGAGCAGAGGCTGGGGCACCCACAGGCAGCCAGGGACACCGTGCCATTTGTGCATCCCCAGTCTGCTCAGAACAAGCTTCCTGAAAGCAAAAGCTGAGGACCTGAGCCCAGGGCTTGGCTCCGGGCCTCCCCTGGCAGGGGGTGAGGGAGGATGTTCTGTGAGGAGTCCTCTCCCCTCCCCACCACCCCCCAGTCAGTGTTGGCTCCTGGGCCGGAGAGAGACAGTGAATGTCTTGGCTGTGCTGGGTCTGGAAGGCGAGGAACAGGCCGGGCAGACGGGAGCCGCCTGCAGCTCTGGTAACGGGAGCCAATGACCTCTGGTGGCTACAGAGGGGAGCGCTCCTGCTTGCTTCTCCTGAGCCTG